>NC_034599.1:45332-98494 GCF_900095145.1 Mus pahari | reverse complement strand
TGTGATTTTGGTTTAGGAGATAGGGTCTCTTTGCAGCCTCCTGGTTGTCATGGAACTAAGTGACCACCAGGCCCCGAATCTCTCTGCCCTTGCTGCTTTAAAGCAGTCTTAATAAATTATGATTGATGCATTAAAAAACAAAAAAAACTCCTCAAATTCTCAATTAACAAAAATGAACTTTATAGGAACTTTAGTTTGCGAGAGAATTATCAACTAACTGGTCAGTTCTAAGGATCCCCCATCCCCATTTTTCCAGATCTGGGACTGCACACATACACAAAAATGTTGAGAACTAAGTCAAGTTCAGGTCCTCATGCTTTCTCAGCAAGAAGACCCAACACACAGCCCTCTCCTCAGCCCCATGGTAGTACTTCTGCTTCTATTTCCTGCATATCTCTTCTGTGTCTGACAGGGTATATAGAACCAGATTTTAGACTACTAAAGCCTGGCACATGGCTACTCTGTTATAACAAATGTAACCTGGGTGAAGTTGCAGAAGGCCTCTGCTAATGCTCATCTGAGATGCATCTTACTTCTTTACTTCACCCTATCACTTTGTTAAGAAATGTCCCTCTTCCCTCATGTCTCAAACCTTAGCTGAAAAATTCAATCAAGAGAAGGTACAAAAGAAACACTGAAGTTAACCTGAAGGCTAGAATTTCCAACATAATTATAGAGCAATCTCTTTCTCCATCTTCTCTAACTATCTGTAACACTGAGCAGACACTTTAAGAGAAACACATAATATCTCCTACTGTCCTATATAGAAGAAAGAAGTATAATTGTGTTGTTTTTCCTATGTTACGGCATATATCTGCAGTCTTCATTACAGTTTCTAAAAAGAAAACCCACATTTTCCCATCAAATTGTTCTCTCTCTCTCTCTCTCTCTCTCTCTCTCTCTCTCTCTCTCTCTACACACACACACACACACACACACACACACACACACACACACACACATTCACACTCACACTGAACCTCTCAGAAAGAAATAATTAAAGGTCCAGTCCACTAACATTGTAGAATATATTTCAATTTTTCTTTTCCTGCTGGCAATGTTCACTGTCTGTAATTATTCTTTTCTCACCACAAACTCTCCCATTTTTACTCATGCCTGGCATCCTTTCCATACCCTTCTAAGCTATAATACCAAAATGTCAAGATGACACTCAGAGGTTAATAGTATATTAAATTAGTTTTTTATTTAATTTATAAACTCTATGTAGACAAATTTTAATCCAGCAACATGGCTACTCCAGCTGGAATATAGTCATGTCTTTAGTACATATCTTTAATCTCAAACAATGCAGGTAAGGTTAGTTTACAGAAAGGACCACCCATGTTTGAAAGTTATTTCTAATTGAGGGGCAGACAAAGTGACAAATTAGAGAAAGGTTTGACAGAATGAGTCAGAGATAGCATAAGTCTCACTCTCAGGAGAACAGCAGCACAAGAAGGAAAAGCTATATAACAGTAGTGCAGAGAGAGAGAGAGAGAGAGAGAGAGTCAGTGAGTTCTGTTCAGTCAGTTGAGTCCAGTGCAGTAAAGTTGAGTTTGTTTATGAGTTCATGAGTTCAGTGCAGGTCAGCAAAGGAAGTTGGAGCGAGAGAATAAGAAAGAGCCAGAAAATCAGAACAAATTGCCAGAGTTATTTTGAGGCCAAGCAGAACAACTCAGTGAGAAGCTGAGAGAAGCCGAATTAAATCAGTAGCTTCGAGAGGAGGTTGAACCAGAACAGCTAAGTTGAACCAGCCAGGCAGAGTTCAGAAAGAACTAGAAAGGGTGAGCTTATTCAGCAATAAGTCTCCAAGATGAAAATCAAAACAGGTGAATAAAGGTTACTTTTATAATAATATGCTCTACTCATTTTAAATACTGCTCTGGTTTTTAAGCTCCTAGAATTTCTTAGCTAACATATACATATATAAATTTATCTCTAAAAATAATAAGCTTAAAGCTCTAACTCACATGGGTCACTACTAAGTGATGTTTTCCTATAAGATAATCACAAGTTAAAAAAGAATGAAGTAGGGCTGGCAAGATGGCTCAGTGGGTAAGAACACTGTCTACTCTTCCGAAGGTCCTGAGTTCAAATCCCAGCAACCACATGGTGGCTCACAATCATCCATAATGAAATCTGATGCAGTCTTCTGGTGCATCTGAAGTCAGCTATAGTAATAAATATTTGGGCCAGAGCAAGCAGGGACTGAGCGAGCAGGGCTAACCGGAGCTAGCAGAGGTCCTAAAAAATTCAATTCCCAACAACCACATGAAGGCTCAAAACCATCTGTACAGCTACAGTGTAATCACATACATAAAATAAATAAATCTTTAAAAAAAAAGAATGAAGTAGAAATGATAAAGATGATCAGATGAAAGAAAGTGAAACAATGGATGGAAAAGAAAAGCTACAAATGATTCAAGTAAAGAGAAAGAAAAAGCAATTACACAAAAGTACTACTGACTACACTTACCTCAAAGACACACAATTCCATGGAAAGATTTGTTTTTTTAAAAATGTATGTATCTGGTAAAGACTCAACAGACTATAGACTTGCCAGATAAAATGCTTATATCTAGTTAAATCACCTGTTAGCAACAAGGTTTTTATAAATTTGTTTGTTTAAATCATAAATATGTCCAATTGCTTCAAAGAAATTACAGTATTTTCACTTACTAAATCAAGCAACCCTAGTGATATAATGAAAATTACAACCTCAATTCCCTCAGTTTTCATACCTGCAAAATGCAGGACTCAATGATCTCCTATACTTCTAAAATCAGATTGATAATTTTTTATAGCTCTCAAGTCCATTGGTTTTCAAATTTCCAAGAATCCTGTCATTTAACAATCCAACATATCTTACGATACTGTTCACACAAATGAATAGCCTCCAGCAGTAGTCCTTCACTGACTCTTTCTGGCACTCTTAAAGGCTCTACCTTGCTCTCTTACCACTAGTTGGTTACTCAGAAACATTTTTCTTCCAAATATATGGAGATGATTTTTAATTTTTGCTTTTTGTCCCTTCAGACAATCAGGGAGTTCATTAAAAGCCTCAAACTTCCAACATCATACTATCTAATCTGAAAAAAAAAAAAAAAAAAAAAAAAAAAAAACAGATCACAGGGGCTCCAGTATATCCCTGTATCATAATATAACTACGAGAAACCTACAATTTCAGAAGCCATAACAGAAAAGAAGCAATTCAACAACCATACAGGATACTAACAACGTATGGAAGCATGCACACAAGATGTACATTCACAGAATACAGGACCAACACATTGTGCCAAAATGCTAAGGCAATATTAATGATATCAATAAATAATGGCATCATCCCATTGGCACCTGGGGACTAGAAATGATCTACCACCTAAGGCATCCAGAATAAAGCCCAGGTAGTTTGACTTCTAATACCTCTCATGGTTTTCCAAGCAATTATTAACAGAATTTCCCCTTCGGTTGCATATGACAGGTGGTTAGAGGACAATCTGTTCTGCCTTTCAGGTTGTTTCAAACAGGATCTCTCATTTTTGCTACTTTACACAACTACTTTTTCCCTGCCTCAGTTATTCAATCATCATAACAAAATTTCCCCTTAAGTTTCCAAAGTCTATCTGGCCCCTGAGCTTCTGTGGGAATTTTCCTGTTTCTACTTCCCATCTTTCTGCTGGAGCACTAGGGTTACAAATGAACACTACTATGCCATCTATCTGAGCTGTCTCCCCAGACCTTTAACCTATTTTAATGATCATTTAAGGGGACATTTGTCCTTACCTTTTGGACACACTTTTTCTACCTCCAACATGGCTACCACTAATGACAAAACCAAGGTTTGATCCCATCCCACTCAAGAACCTATGTGAAAACACATATACTTAAAATACCCAGCAATTGTCAGCGTCCTGTCTTGCAGATGTCCTCTTCCTGGTGGATCACCACTCATGCTCTCAGCATTTAACTGTTCCCTTCTACCTCCTGTAGAGTGCGGATTGGCATTGTAGCTCCAGGTTTCCAATGGCTTTTTATCTGAATGCTTTGTGTTTTCTTGTCGCCCACCAGATCGACTCCAGGACGAACTTTCTTCACTGTACTCTGTGAGTTTTCGAAAATCACAATGCAAAGAAGCCTGAGCCACTAATGGAGAATATGAAGTAGATGATTCAAAATTTTTACTCTTGTGAAATGACAATTCATCTTCATCACCGGGTTTTAAGAATTTAGATCTCAAATTTCCAGAAGATTCTTGGCTGTTTCTTAGGGCATATTCCCTTCTACAGGTTTGTAAAGTCCCAGATCTCTTCCCTGTGTCAGGACCATTAAACTTATGGTTGCTGCTGTTTGCTAGCTCCATTTCCAGGTGTCTGTCCTTTGAGGGATTTTTACATTTCATTAAGCCTGACACGCCACTTGCTTGACTACACTCTGCTCTACCTGAATATGCAGGCTTCCTCCACCGTTCCCAACCATAGTCTTCTCTTTTGTATGCAATTTTTTCAGCTTCTCTTAATTTTGACTGAAATATTTCCATTGACTGTAAGGGAGAATAACAATATACCTACAATTAAGAAAAGTTCAGTGTCTTATCTTCCTCATGCCACTGTATCATGATATACTGTTAAATGGTACAATAAAAATTCCCAAACAAAATACAGAACCATAAAAATCACAATATACTATATTCCAACACAATACTTAAAAAAATATAAGTAGATAAAGAAAAAGAATTCAATCAAGTAAAAAGATTTCAAAGAGAGAGGCACTAAGAATAAATGCCCTATTCAAGAGTGTCACACAGACACAATAAATACAACCGTTAAAAAGTCATAATTAGTTCATACTGCTAACTTCAGATCCAAGAGGTTTATATTATGCTGCTAAAACTATCAATCCCTGTCAATAGAACAAAACTGTTTAAAACAGAAAGACTAATAAATGGAGGTAGGAGGAGTTCAGGTATAATGAAAGAAATAAATTCTTAAAAATCAAATTGACCAAGAAATTAAATTCTCTATAGTTTAGTAAAGAGATCCATGTTTTTAATTTTTATTTTAAAAAAAGATACATGGCATTTGATTCTAGAGAACCTCATAACTATATCTTAGTACTTCTAGATATAAAGGTGGGGAAAAAAACATGAGTAAAAAAAAAAAAAAGGATTCCACCCAAGAAGGGCTCATTTAAATAGATTTTAAGGTTGGGTAGAAAAAGAAAGACTTGCAGATTAAGATATATAATTAGACTCAAAAAAATCTTTGCAAAAACTGGACAGGGAAAGGAGTATGTGATTGGGAGTGTATTTACAGGTAGGATATCCAAGTATAACATTATCTGAAGCGAAAGGACATTAAAATGGCTTAAAAAAATGCCAAAGCACAGTCACACTGCCAATATGCTAAAATATATTAAACTGTGCAGTCTACCAAGATGCCAGCAATCCTTATACCTAAAGGTATACTATAGAGACTCCCCTGGATTATTTATATTTCATTCCAATGAGAAAAATGCTACTTTTACACTAAACATATGCATATTTTACATTTTACACACTTGGGTTTTAAATTCATTATGTTAATCTTAAGATACTGTAGGCTGGGCTGGCAAGATAGATAAATTGCTAACCATACTTGTCACCAAGCCTGATGACTTGAGTTCAATTCTTGGGATGCAAATGGTAGAAGAAAACAACATGAGGGAAGGACAAAACTGACTCCCATGAATTGTCCCCTTAAATTCCACTTGACCCTTTTGCATGTGCACATTCCTACACACACACACACACACACACACACACACACACTAAATAAATAAATAAATAAATAAATAAATGTAAGAACATTTCTAAGCAATATCCTTACATAATCATAAGCAGTAAGTTATTTAAAAGAATATCAGTTTAAAATGTTTCAGGACTCCAAACAAAGATACTTAGTTTTCAAGTAACTATGAAAGCAATTTATATCTCCTTAAAACATAAAAATACTTACCCCGTATTTTTCAGCTACAATATCTTCAAAATTTCTGTTTTCTTTTTGAGCTTGTTCCTTCATTCTTTGACAAGACTTTCTTAGCCAGCTTAATCCGCCATCCTCTACTCCTGTAGCTAAATTCCAATAATAAGTATTAGTTATATTTAATGGGTAGTTACTGTACAATAAATATTTACTGTTTTATCATTTTTAAAGTAAAAAATTAAATACTTTCCTTGAATATTTAAAAGTTATAACAATCAAAATTCACTATATATTTACATGCCTACTTTTACAAGGTACATGATGAAATGAGAAACAAAACTAACTAGAAGTAAATACCACTTAAAAGAACAAGCATAAAATTATACAATACAAGAAAGGTATGGAGAAATCAAAGAAGTGAAGGATTATTTTTTTATTTAGTGAGATAGGACCTTACTATGCAACCTTGCAATCTGCACTCATGTGTACCAGGCTGTCCTTGCACTCAGAGGTATGCCTGTCTCTGCCTCCAAAACCCTGGTATTAAAAGGATGTGTCACCATGCTCAAATTAACTATTATTTTTAACTGGAAGATCATGGAAAATTCCATAGAATGAGCTCAAGACAATGAGTTAGATTTATTTGAAAATATATTATGAGATTGGCACTCCCAGAAATATAGAATCAATGTGCACAGAGAAATGTATCTGAGAAGCAATACAAAGTATAAATAAGTTATAGAAGATAATGCCATTAAGATAAGTCTTAGTTGTGATTAGCAACTATGAATATATGAATACCTTTAATGAACACACACGCTCACCTGTGAGTCTCATATTTTTAATCTAAACAAAGAAATTTAATCAAGGTCTGGATAGATGGCTTAGAGGTTAAAAGCATTGTCTGCTCTTCCAGAGGTTCTGAGTTCAATTCCCAGCAACCACATGGTGGCTCATAACCATCTGTAATGGAGTTTAATGCCCTCTTCTGGTGTGTGTCTTAAGACAGCTGCAGTGTACTCATATAAATAAAAAATAAATAAATCTTTAAAAAAAGTCAAACAATAAAAGAGAAAAATTAAAAGATGGCTAATTTCTTAAAGAAATTTAACTGATTACTTAATTTATGTTTTTCTCATTTTCTTGCCCCAATGAGGACTGCTTTCAGGTTCCTCCAGCTCTAGAGCCAAGAAACACATACAAGCTCCTAATGACATGCACAGGAATCTTCATAGCAAAACAGCCTATATAGTGCCTCAAACATGGAAATATCCATGGCCAGAGAGGGATTATGATCTGTTCTTAAAGAGAATAAATAAGCTGCAACTTTTCACAACACTATGGAGGAATTTGAAATGCAGACAAAAGAATCAAAAAGACAAAGGGTACCACTTTGGCAATGAAAAATAGGACTTGTTACATCCAGTGACAGTTACTAGAAGGGGACAAGAACATTTCCAGGGTGTTAAAACTGTTACTTCTTCAACTGTGTGCTGATTTCCCTTGACACTATATGACAACGTTCACTGTGCTCTCACTTTTTAATGTACGTCAGACTTTGATAAGAAGCTGAAGGTGGTCTGGAGAGATGGCTCAGGGTCAAGAGCTTGTGCTGCTCTAACAGATGACCCAAGAGTTCAGTTCTTACGCCCACATCAGTTGGCTCACTAATGTTTATAACTCTAGCTCCAGATCTGACGTATCTGGCCTGCACAGGCACCTGCAACTCACTTTCCCATAACATCCCAACTCCACATAATCACATAACTAAAAATAACTTTAAAAAACTTTAGAGCTGGAGATATGGCTCAGCAATTAAGAGCGCTGACTGATCTTCCAGAAGTCCTGAGTA
This sequence comes from Mus pahari, assembly GCF_900095145.1. Lineage (NCBI taxonomy): Eukaryota > Metazoa > Chordata > Mammalia > Rodentia > Muridae > Mus > Mus pahari. Next base: position 90,682 of record NC_034599.1, on the reverse strand, counting down.
CAAATCCTAGCAACCACATGGTGGCTCACAACCATCTGTAATAAGATCTGATGCCCTCTTCTGGTGTGCCTGAAGACAGCTACAGTGTACTTATATAAAATAAATAAATTAATTTTAAAAAAAAGGAACAAATGAAGGGGCTGATGATATAGCTTTTAAATAAGCTTTTTTAAAGTTTAAAGACAAAACTAATAGCAAAACAGACTTTTAAATTATATTCAAATTCATTGTTCTCTTTATTCCAATTCAGCATTTACTAAGCAATCTCTTCTAATATAATATGACCTTTCTTTACAGATATTAAACACTTTGTTATTCAAGCTCAGAACTCTAGTGATGCTACTTTTCATTCAAAAGGTTTATTTCATTTCTGTTCTTTTTCTATTTTTTTAATTATATATATGTAAATTATATAGAGTAAGCACTCAAGGAACTTAGCCCAGATCGTCAGTTAGCATGATGATGAGTGAAGATGTCCCAGCAATTAATGTCTTCATTAATGTCCAGCTACATAATTAGATCAATGAATCCAGAGAAGCATGAATGAGATTAATAAAATAACAACTGAGCCTCATGAAAATGCCCTCAACTTCCACTAAAGTTCAGTCCCAAAAGAAATATAGAAAAACAAAAATAATCTGTGGTGTGTGAGAAGGGAACCTAACAGGAATAAAATTCCAACAAATTCAATATCAACTTATATCCTAACTTTAGGAACCAAATTTAATACTGTAAAGAAAACAGAACAATTTACAGCAGCATCCTCACATTCAACTAATATGTTTTTAATGAATATTTATCATTCATGAAATGAATGATAATATAAATAAATAAATGTAGTATGATCAAAAACCATGAATAAGCATGGTTCTGACTAACCCTTTGTACCAAAAAAAATGTTATTATTACAATAAACTCAGTGGTATAACACACTTAATACATAACGATATCTAAAATCACTTTTCAAGATGATGATAAAGGGCTTTAAGAAGGACATAAATAACTCCCTTAGAGAAATACAGGAGAACACAGGTAGACAGCTAGAAGCTGTTAAAGAGGAAACACAAAAATTCCATAAAGAATTAGTGGAAAACACAATTAAACAGAAGAAAATGAACAAAATCACCCAAGATTTAAAAACTGAAATCGAAACAATAAAGAATTAACAAAGAAAGACAACCCTGGAATTAGAAAACCTAGGAAAGTGATCAGGAGTCATAGATACAAACATCACCAACAGAATACAGGAGATAGAAAAGAGAATCTCAGGTACAGAAGATAACAAAGAAAACATTGACAAAACACTCAAAGAAAATGCAAAAAGCAAAAAGCTCCTAACCCAAACATCCAGGAAATCCAGGACACAATGAGAAGACCAAACCTAAGGATCATAAGTATAGAAGAGAGAGAAGATTCCCAACTTAAAGGTCCAATAAATATCTTCAAAAAAATATAGAAGAAAACTTCCCTAACCTAAAGAAAGAGATCTCCATAAACATACAAGAACCATACAGGACTCCAAATAGACTGGAACAAATAAGAAATGTCTCCCGTCACATAATAGTCAAAACACAAAATGCACTAAACAAAGAAAGAATATTAAAAGCAGTAAGGAAAAAAGTCAAGTAACATATAAAGGCAGACCTATCAGAATTACACTAGATTTCTCACCAGAGACTATAAAAGATAGAAGATCCTGGGCAGACTCATACAGATCCTAAGAGAACAGAAATCCCAGCCCAGGCTACTACACCCAGCAAAACCTTTAATTACCATAACAGAGAAACCAAGGTATTCCATGACAAAACAAAATTTATACAATATTTTTCCAAAAACACTGCCCTACAAAGGATAATAGCTAGAAAACACCAACACACAGAGAGAAACTACACCCTAGAAAAAGCAAGAAAGTAATCTCTCAACAAACCCAAAAGAAGATAGCCATACAAATATAATTCTACCTCTAACAACAAAAATAACAGGAAGTAACAATCACTTTTCTTTAATATCTCTTAATATTAATGGACTCAATTCTCCAATAAAAAGACATACACTAACAGACTACATAAACATACATATACAGGATCCAGCATTTTGCTGCATACAGGAAACATACCTCAGTGACAGAGATAGACACTACTTCAGAGTAAAAGGCTGGAAAAAAATTTTACAAGCAAATGATCCCAAGAAACAGGCTGGAGTAGCCATTCTAATATCAAATAAAATCAANATTCAACCAAAAGTTATCAAAAAAGATAAGGAAGGACACTTCATACTNNTCAAAGGAAAAAATCCACCAAGATGAACTCTCAATTCTGAATATCTATGCTCCAAATCCAAGGGCACCCATACTCATAAAAAAAACTTTACTAAAGCTCAACGCATACATCGCACCCCACAGAATAATAGTGGGAGACATCAATATCCCATTCTCAGCAAATGGACAGATCATGGAACCAGAAACTAAACAGAGACACAGTGAAACTAACAGAAGTTATGAACCAAATGGATCTAACAGATATATAGAACATTTCATCCTAAAGCAAAAGAATATACCTTCTTCTCAGCACCTCATGGTACTGTCTCCAAAACTGATCACAAAACAGGCCTCAACATATACAAGAAGATTGAAAGCATCCCATGCATTCTATCGGATCACCATGGACTAAGGCTGGTCTTCAATAACAACAAAAACAACAGAAAGCCCACATACACATGGAAGCTGAACAACACCCTACTCAATGATAACTTGGTCAAGGAAAAAAACAATGAAATTAAGATGAATTCAAATTTAATGAAAATGGGGCTGTAATATCTGAAATGAATTCAAGACCACCCAGCACCTTCCTCCTTCGAAAAGGACTTTTCAAACTGTACTAGCAAGCCAAGTGCAGAGTCACATAAGGAAGCTGGCTGACTAAACAAATGTAAAAACATAGTTTTAGTGGTCAAAATGACTGAGCCTACAAGCTGCCAAAGCAATATTAGCTGTTCTCAGAGAAATAACCATAACAAGATTAGCAATTCTCCTGCCCCCCGCCCCACATTGAATTCTGACAAAGACCACAAACCACCCTGACCTTGTTGCGAAAAATCCCCCTTACATTGATAGATGTGACATTAATAGCTGACCAAAAATGTACTATTACTTTGCTGACCAAATCATAATAACCCACCATGGGGGCAAACAAAGTGAGAGACTAGGCCAAAGGGTTACTTAGTCACTATACAAACTAACCAATGCCTAAAAGGGTTATTTGATACACCAATGAAAACCCTGTTGCTCAAATCTGCCCCTTACAAAGGTATAAAAAGTGTGTTCTTTCTTTGTTCTAGGTCTCTCCTCTAGCCTGTGTGCTGAGAGGGGAGTCCCCAACATGTTGGAATAATAAAAATCCTCATGCGTTTTACAGCGATAGAGGTCTCTGTAGACTTTGTGAGTGAGGGTCTTTTGATGAACTCCAACAACCCTACCTCACCCCAGTCAGAACGGTTAAAATAAAAAATTCAGGTGGCAGCAGATGTGCGCGAGGATGTGGAGAAAGAGGAACACTCCTTCATTGCTGGTGGGATTGCAAGCTAGTACAACCACTCTGGAAATCAGTCTGGCAGTTCCTCAGAAAATTGGACACAGTATTACCTAAGGACCCAGCTATACCACTCCTAGGCATATACCCAAAAGATGCTCCAACATATAACAAGGACACATGCTCCACAATATTCATAGCAGCCTTATTTATAATAGCCAGAAGCTGGAAGGAAACCATAGGTCCTTCAGCAGAGGAATGGATACAGAAAATGTAGTACATTTACACAATGGAATACTACTCAGCTATTTAAAACAATGAATTCATGAAATTCTTAGGAAATGGATGGAACTAGAAAATATCATCCTGAATGAGGTAACCCAATCACAAACGTACACACTCATGGTATACACTCACTGATAAGTGAATATTAACCCAGAAGCTCAGAATACCCAAGATACAATTCACAGACCTCATGAAGCTTAAGAAGAAGGAAGACCAAAGTGTGGATACTTCCCACCTTCTTCTAAGAGGAAACAACATACCAGTGGCAGGAGATATAGAGACAAAGTGTGGAGCAGAGACTGAAGGGAAGTCCATCTAGAGACTGCCCCACCTGGGATCCATCCCATATACAGCTACCAAACCCAGAACCTATTGTGGATGCCAACAAGTGCTTGTTGACAGGAGCCTGATACAGCTGTCTCCTGAGAAGAGGGTCTGCCAGTACCTGACAAACACAAAGATGGATTCTCTCAGCCAACCATTAGACTGAGCACAAGGTCCCCACCTCCCAATGGAGCTAGAGAAAGGACTGAAGGAGTTGAAGGGTTTTGCAGCCCCATAGAGAAACAACAATATGAACCAACCAGTACTCCCAGAGCTCCCAGGGACTAAATCACCAATCAAAGTAAACACATGGAGGGACCCATGGCTCCAGCTGCATACATAGCAGAGGATGGCCTAGTCGGTCATCAATGGGAGGAGAGGCCCTTGGTCCTGTGAAGGCTCGATGCCCCAGTGTAGGGGAATACCAGGACAGGGAAGTGGGAGTGGCTGGGTTGGTAAGCAGGGCAAGGGGGGATGGGATAGGGGGTTTTCACTCGAGGAAGGGGGATAACACTTAAATGTAAATAAAGAAAATATCTAATAAAAAAAGAAAAAAGAATTCGAAGATTGCATATGTTTTATAAATATCTTGTTATATATAAATTCAAGTCATTCTAGGAACTCTGAAATACAAGAATTTGTATGATTTTTTTATTACTGTATATTAATTAATGGGTTTTATTATGACACTTTCAGTGATGTATATAACATGTTTTAATCTTATTTATCCGGTTCATTACTAGAAACTCAGAAATGCCTACGAGTCTACAAAAAATATAGAGATACCTTTAGTAACTGGCAGTGTACAGTTTTCTGATGGGAGACCTGTCCCCCCGTCCTTCCAGTATGGATTCAATTCTCTTTCGAGCAGTTTGGACTATAACAAAACATTTTGAAAGGTTAGAGTGTAAATGTCAACCCAGCATGAAAATGATTACTAAATTTGAAATAGCTAACTGTCAGATATACAAGCTTAGATAAAGCAGTTACAATTCTTTTTTAAGACATGTTATGTAACTTGCAGTAATAATGTTTAACTCGTGTTCACGTGTTTTTAATCAAATACCTCCCATGCCTCACAACTCTCAAGTCTAACTCAGGAGATTATTTTATAAAACCTAGATAAGACATTCTCAAATTCATGTCCTCTGATGCTCTATATGGTTAGTAGCTTTATTACAAACCAAGATAATTACCATATTTACATTTACAATTAGATTGGGAGAAAAAAAAGAGATAAAGAACAATACTGATCACATACTCCTCCAAATCACTTGGCCATATTTTCCACTTGCTAATATATATTACTTTCAAAGTATATTATAAAGACAATCTAAAAAGCCACAAGCTACAATACTTCTATACTTTGTGGGTTCCCGTTTTTTGCATCTTTGATTTAAATCTAACCTGTTTTTGTCTCTAAGGATTTTCCACTGTTTTCTTGCCATTAAAGAGAAACAATAACATCAACACACTTGTTTCATATTTCCTATAGAGCTCTACACGTCTTGAAAGCATTCTTATGATAACTACTTTGTAAACACACAGAATGCTCAGTTGATCGTTCAACACATGACAGTCACATAGCACACAATTGTTCAACTACATTCACCTCAATTTACACATCTAGTTTATGTCTTATGAAAAGTATATTTTATATGCCTGTGCCCAGGTATGACTATGTGAACATGTGCGCAGGTGCCTGCCCAGGCCAGAAGTATTGGCTCTCCTGAAGTTGAGTAACAGGTAGCCACAAACCACACATACTGAATTTAATCTGGGTACTCTAAAAGAGCATCACTGCTCTTAACCACTGAGCCATCTCTACAGCCTGAATCTAGTATATACTTTTATACAAATTACATACTTATTTTTATTTTATGCATATTTTTATGTACCATCTGCCTGCATGCATATCTGAGTGCCACATGTGTGTAGTTCCCACAGTGGCCAAAGGAAGACATTGAAACCCTTAGAACTGAAGTTAATAGATGGTTGCCAGCTGCCACTTGCCTTGTGCTGAAAGCTCAATTTGGGTCCTCTGGGAAGAACAGACAGTATTCTTGACTGCTGAACTGTCTCTCTCTCTCTTTTTTTTTAATTAGATATTTTCTTTATTTACATTTCAAATGCTATCCCGAAAGTTCCCAATACCCTCCCCCTGCTCCTGCTCCCCTACCCACCCACTCCCACTTCTTGACCTAGGCATTCCCGTGCTGGGTCATATAATAAAGTTTACAAGACCAAGGGGCCTCTCTTCCCAATGATGGCCAACTAGGCCATCTTCTGCTACATGTGAAGCTAGAGACACGAGCTCAGGGAGTACCGGTTAGTTCATATTGTTGTTCCTCCTCTAGGGTTGCAGACCCCTTTAGCTCTTTGGGTACTTTCTCTAGCTCCTTCATTGAGAGCCCTGTGTTCCATCCAATAGATGACTGTGAGCATCCACTTGTATTTGCCAGGCTCTGGCATAGCCTCACAAGAGACAGCTATATCAGGGTCCTGTCAGCAAAATCTTGCTGGTATATGCAATAGTGTCTGGATTTGGTGGTTGTTTATGGGATGGATGGGCAGTCTCTGGATAGTCCTTCCTTCTGTCTCAGCTCCAAACTTTGTCTCTGTAACTCCCTCCATGGGTATTTTGTTCTACATTCTAAGAAGGAATGAAGTATCCATACTTTGGGCTTCCTTTGTCTTGAGTTTCATGTGTTTTGCAAATTATATCTTGGGTATTCTAAGTTTCTGGGGCTAATATCCACTTATCAGTGAGTACATATCATGTGTNTTCTTTTGTGATTGGGTTGCCTCACTCAGGATGATATCCTCCAGATCTATCCACTTGCTATGAATTTCATAAATTCATTGTTTTTAATAGCTGAGTAGTACTCCATTGTGTAAATGTACCACATTTTCTGTATAACCCTTAGTATACTATTAAACATTTTCCTACAAGAAATTTATTTTTAAAAATTTGTTTTGGGCTGGAGAGATAGCTCAGAAGGTAAGAGTACTGACTGCTCTTCCGGAGGTCCTAAGTTCAAATCCCAGCAACAACATGGTGTCTCACAACCATCTGTAATGAGATCTGATGCCCTCTCCTGGTGTGTCTGAAGTCAGCTACCGTGTACTTACATATAATAAATAAATAAATCTTAAAAAAAAAATTTAAAAAGAAATTTTGTTTCACAGTTCTTAGTTCTGATTGTTGTCAAACACCACTAAAAATACTGTTTTACAAATAAACTGGCATTACAAATAATGCATTTACATAAATAAAATACATAAAACAACTTATTAGTTTATTTAAGGTAAATTCAAAAAGTAAAACAATGAAACTGTTTTCTTACCTGCTCTAACACTTGGGTTTTCTCCCGCTCTATTTGTCTTAGAGTTTCCTCTTCAGCTTTGAGTGATGATGAGGACACAGTTTTAATGGACATAAAATCAAGAGTCATCCACTCATCCCGCTGTTTAAAAGAAAGAAGCCATTGCAATCATCACTTAAGAGCTTCATAAGATTAGAGACTGCATATACCAGTCAGGAGTAAACACTACATGGCTAGCCACTCACAAGTTTCTCATTTTTGCTGCACCTTAGTCTCTCCCTTATAAAAGTGTGAAAAAGTACTCACCTTCCAAGCTTGTTTTAAGGAGTAAACAAAATAACAAGTATAAAAAGCAGCCAACATAGATTCTAGTGCACACATAACATTCACCTTTCTCCCTTCATCTGTGGCTAAGTGGGTAAATTACATTCTTTCTTAAGTATATGAACCAGAACTCAAAATGTACTTACTATTCAATTACAAGCACTGATAAGCAAATTATCACATAAGGGGAAGAGAAAGAAAAGAACTGAACAAGACACACATAGGAGGTTCAGAGAGGAGAATAGTGTTAGGTAAACCCCTCAAAAGAGGAAAATGCCAACAACCATAGCTGGGAGAACTCTGAATGGCTGCAGCAAAAATGAGATCCATCTTCCATAGCAGGAGAAAGCCAGTCTGAACATCAGCAATTAGCATATCTGTAGCACTACTGCGAAAGTGTAACGCTTCTCTTGAAGAAGTTGTAGTCATCAGTTTAACATCTATCTGTTCTTAGAAGCTGCCATTTGTCTCTGAAATCAAGTGGGTGCTCACCTTAATACCATGGCTGTCACATTCTTTTTCTGTCCTTTTGTCTTTCACTTTCCAGGTCTTTTCTTTGCCAGATATCTGGGAGGGAGCAGCCTCAACCCACTCGTCTTCAGAACTCTAAACAACATTCAGCATATATGTGACCTTCACAAATTTGCATACTTATATCAAAAAGACCTACAAAATACTTTCTAGTGTACATTTGGGAAACTTGGAGGCTAGTTAGATCATATGAGCAGATACCAAACCAAACCCCGTGAGAAAAGAAAAAATATTGCACATGTATATGTGCATGTTATGTGTGTGGTGCTTGTGAATGGTGAATGTGAATGTGTGTGAGAATGCACATGCCCATAATCATGTATTTTGAGGCCAGTGGAAGACATTCAGTCACTCTGCTCTACTATTCCTCACTTTATTCCCTTGTAAGAGTCTCTAATTAAACTTGGGCTTGGCAGCCAGCAAGCTGCAGAAAACCTCTGCTTTTACATAGTTCTTGGGTTATAGGTTTGTGCAGCCATGCCCAGCTGTTTACATGGGTGCAAGTGGTAGAGACTCAGGCTCTCAGGCTTGTTATATAGCACTCTTAACAACTGGGGCAAGTACCTGTATAAAACTGATGTTCTACTATTCAATGAAATTCCTCATTTCTTTCTAAATATTTTTTTAAGATTTACTTGTGTTTGTGTTTGTGTGTGTGACTGTGTGTGTGACTGTGTGTATGTGTGTGTGTGTGTGTGTGTGTGTAGAATACATTGTTTAGATGTCCTGGAGCTGGAGCTATGGTTAGCTGCTGTGAATAATCCAATTTGTGAGCTAAGAACAACTGGGCCCAGTCCTCTGAAAGAGCAGCAAACATTTACAACTACTGAGTTATTTCTTTATTCCTTTAAGATATAAGTATGTTTAAAAAATATATACAAGTATTTGTGTCAAGTGATACAATCAGCATGTAAAACATATATATGTTCTGCCATATCAACTGTCAACTGTTTCCCAAGGCAACAGATGCTACTGATTCATTCATTCATGGCTTAATTTGAATTTAAACACCAAAACTTATTTATACTCACATACTTTTTTTTTAACAAATAATCATTATATATGTATTTCTAGCTTAACTCAAGTTTATATTGTCAAGACAATTTAGTGCTTCTATCAAAATTCTTGATGTCATGCACTAAAATGGGAATTTATAGACTGAAACTATTAGTACATTCTTTAGAAGACTACCAATTTGCTAAAATAAAGTAAAATAATAAAAAAGTTGAAGTTCTACGGGTTCTTGTCATAGGAGTTCTACAGTGAGGTTTTTTTTTTTTTTTTCTTTTTTTTTTTCTGTCTTACCATATGCTGACCAATCACTTGAATTCATTAGTCTGAGCCACTTGGTACCCCATCACTAACATTCCAACCCAGACAAATTCAAAAACCACCAGCAACTTCATGCTGCTAATGAAACCAGAATTAACCTTACTGATCTTTAGTTGGTTTAGATAGTAAGTTCTATTACTGTAGAAGCCACAGTCACTTTTGCCTACTTTGTACCTGTGTCTTAGTTAGGGTTTTACTGAGGTGAACAGACATCATGACCAAGGCAATTTTTTTTTCTTTTTCTTTTTTTTTAAGATTTATTCATGTATTTTATGTATATGAGACCATTGCTCTCTTCAGACACACCAGAAGAGGGCAACATCCCATTACAGATGGTTATGAGCCACCATGAGGTTTCTGGGAATTGAACTCAGGACCTCTGGAAGAGCAGCAGTCAGTGTTCTTAACCGATGACTCTGAGCCACCTTTCCAGGCCTCAAGGCAATTATTCTTATAAGGACAACATTTATTTGGTGCTGGCTTACAAGTTCAGAGATTCAGTTCATTATCATCAAGGCATGAATATGGCAGCATCCAGGCAAGCATGGTACAGGAGTAACTGAGAGTTCAACATCTTCATCTGAAGGCTGCTAGCAAAATACTCACTTCTAGGTAGCTAGCATGAGGGTCTTAAAGCTCACCCACTGTGACTCACCTACTCTAACAGGGCCACACCTTCTAATAGTGCCACTCCCTGGGCCAGGCATATACAAACCATATTACAGTTCCTGGCCCCCATAGGCTTGTTCAAACACATGAGTCTATGGCAGCCATACCTAAACATAGCATAATGCAAAATACATTTAGTCCAATTTCCAAAGTCCCCATAGCCTATAGACATCTCAACAATGTTAAAATTACAAAGTTCAAAGTCTCTTCTAACATTCATCCAATCACTTAACTGCAATCTCCAAAGCAAGACAAGAAAACTGGGTAAACTCCAAACTCTGCATCTCCACAGCTAATGTCAAAGAGGACTTCAGATCTACAATTCCTTTTTTCATCTTGGTTGACTGCAACAAACTTCTTTCTCCCAGGTTGGTTCCACTCCCTGTAAGCAGCTTTCCTCAGCAGATTTCTCATGGCTCTGGCAGCTTGAACATCTTGGTGTCTCTAAGTCAACTTTAGTGTTACAGCTTCTTGTTCCAGTATCTGGGATCCACATATGATCTTCTGGGCTCCTCCAAAGGGCTGACATCACTTCTCCAGCTCTGCCCTCTGTAGCACTCTAAGCTCAGGTTGATCCACTCCACTGCCACTGCTATTCTTGGTGATCATCCCATAGTACAGGCATCTCCAATACATTGGGGTTTTTTGCTGCAACTAGGCTTCACCAATAGTTTCTCATAGGCTCTCTTCAAGGTGCCAAGCCTCAATTCCTTTGCACGGCCCCTTCATTCCTTAGCTGTCAACTACAACTAGGGCTGCACCTTCACCAATGGTCTTCCATGGCCTCTCACAGTGCCAAGTCTCAGCTGTTCTTCATGATCCCTTCATGCCTTCAAAACCAGTACCTCTTGGATAACTCTTACACATTATCAAGTACAACTACTGCACAAGGTACAACCTCGGCTATCTCTGCAACACAGTTTCTTTGTGCTCTCAGAAAATATTTCCCAGATTTCAACTCAGTGATGCTGGTCTCTTCTTTGTTGTTGTTCTTGTTGTTGTTCTTGTTTTTCAAGACAGGGTTTCTCTGTGTAGGCCCGGCTGTCCTGGAACTAACTCTGTAGACCAGGCTGGCCTTGAACTCAGAAATCCACCTGCCTCTACCTCCCAAGTGCTGGGATTAAAGGCGTGTGCCACCACTGCCCAGCTTGCTAGTCTCTTCTTAATCACTGCTAATTTCTTAGCTCCAGGTAACCAGCATCAATTGACCCAGTAGTCCTGTCTATTATTCACTCTAAAGCCAGAGCAACAGGGCTGAAGTTGCCATGTTCTGCTGCTTGCAGGAGCTGGAAAATGGCCCCCTTGTTCTATGATATTACAGCTTCCTGTTTTCCAACTACTTCACTGCCTAAGCTTGGCTGTCCTGGATCTTGCTCTGTAGATTGACCTTGAACTGGGAGATCTGCATAACTGTCTCCTGGGATCATAGGTATCATGCCTGGGTCTAAATTTAGCTGAGTAGGATTTTGCTCCAAAGTTCCATTCTCTTAACCTGCTTTCTCCTAGAACACAGGATTCAGCTCCATTTTATACTCAAGCCATACATTTTATATTTTTCCTTTCTAAGCTTACTATGCTTGTTCAAAATGCTCTTCACGGGACTCAACCAGAGAACAAAGTCTCTGCTGCGTTTTTTGAGACTTCCTTTGTCAATGCAATTAATATAAATCTCTTTACCTTAGCTTCAAGTAGACTCTTCAGACAGGGGCAAAAAGCAGCCACAGTCTCCACCAAAACACCACAAAAACAGTCTCTATGCCACATACTGAAATTATTCTCCCTTGAAACATCTTGGACCAGGTCTGTACAGTTCAAGTTACTCTTAACAACCAAGTCTTCCATATTCCTACTAGTATAGTCCATTAAGCCCTCATTTAAAGCATTCCACTGCTTTCCAAATCCATAGTCCCAAAATGCACATTCTTCCAAACAAAAGTATGGTCAGGCCTATCACAGGAATACCCCAGTCCCTAGCACCAATTTCTGTATTAGTTAGGGTTTTACTGCTGTGAACAGATATCATGACAAACTTTTATAAGGACAACATTTATTTGGGGCTGGCTTACAGGTTCAAAGGTTCAGTCCATTATCATCAAGGTGTGAAAATGATAGTATCCAGGCAAGCATGGTATAGGAGGAGCTGAGAGTTCTACATCTTCATCTGAAGGCTGCTAGCAGAATAATCATTTCCAGGGAGCTAGGATGAGGGTCTTAAAGCTCACACCCACTGTGACACACCTACTCCAACAGGGTCACACCTTCTAATAGTGCTGAGCATATACAAATCATAATAGTATCTCCCATTATCTCTCTTCGCACCCTCCTAGAGTTTCATACCAGCTAACATTTCGTATATTCTAAACAAGTTCTCTCTTCTCTTACCTTAGTAAATGTAAACCACTTTGGCTTGCTACCTATTCCACACACACACACACACACACACACACACACACACACACACACACAAACAGTTCCTGGCAAAATTACTTATAGTTGTGCTTGGTCTAACCTCCTATCAACTCCTCCTGCTGAAGGCAGGTCCTCTGATCTCGCTCTCCTTCTACTTTGCTTCAAAGAAAGGGCCCTTGAGGCCTAGAGATTCATATGCTGAAGGATTTCATATCCAAAGCTTTTTTTTTTTTTTTTTTTGGCGGGGGGGGGGGGCAGCATTTCCTGGCCTTATTTATCACTATAGCAGTAATTCATCTTCCTACTCCTTTTTCTAAGACAGTATTACTAGAAAAGTAATCGCCCAAATATTTATCTAAACTTTTAATTATCATACACACTAATCTAGCAACAACAACTCTTCAAAATTCATCAACCTCAGGAAGGTATTCCAGTTTTTGTCTCCAGAACCTCACTTCTGTTGATGACTCATGTCCAGGGTTTTCAAAATATCCTCCATTCTAACCCTCAATATTTATTCTGCATTTCCTTCATGTACTCTGCCCTCTTTGCTCCATTTTAAAACACTCATGCAAAGGAAACTCTTCTCATTATTGCATGTTTTATTCGCTACATACTCCTTTGGGACCATTATATTCACCTTTATGGTTTTGAGTACCTTTTTTTTCCCTGGTCCAACTAAAGTTTCAGTGACTGAATCACCATCTTGAATATTATGCTAAATTCAAGAACACATAATCCTATCATCTTCCACAAAGCCTTTTTGTTCTGCTGAATTTCTAAACTGAGTTACTTGGCATCATCAAATCAGAAATCTGAGGATCATCTTACCTATGCAGTCAAGCTGATATTTAATTCCAAAACACTAGTCAAATATACAATGTAGCAAGCACCACTCACTGCCCTGGGAGCCCACCTGAACCCCAAGCCCCCAGCTCCAGTCCTGGCTATAACGAACTCGTTCCGAGGCACATATCAACCAAATTTCATTTCAAATTAAGGTACTCTGCAAGAATTGAAAGTCAAATCAAAGGGGATGATGTAAAAATAAGGAGAAGTGAAGAGGCATTGTTAGTGTGTATGTTTCTAATGAAAAAAATAGAATTTGGAAACAACAAATAAAGCAAAATAAACTAAAAGAATGTTTTTCGTTGTTATCGTTTTCTCTTCCTCCTCCTCCTCCTCCTCCTCCTCCAGGAGTCTTAAATCAGATCTAATTGTCACCTTCACAACTGAATAACCAAATGCTCTAGGAGCCTCATCTTTCCTGCTCCTTTTCCTTTCCCAGTCTCTAACCACCACGCATTTCACCACAGGGAAACCTATCTTACTTGGCTTCGGAATCTCCCTTCCTTCCTCCTGTAAGAGCCCAGTTTTGTCTGGAGAAGTAATCAACCCTAAACATTTCTAGGCTACCACTGTCTACACATAATCCCTTTCTTCTTGAAAATAAGTATAAAAGATATGTCATGCTTTCATTTATTCTGAGTCTCCACAGACTAGAAGTGGTACCCAAAATGTTTTCTTTTTGGCCCAAAAAGATAAACAAATAAACAAATTCTACTTTGAAGACTTAGATGTTAATTTCTATGAAGAAAACAGAAGTACAAAAGAAAACGACCCCAGTGTTTTAAAACTCTTTCCCCTTATTTTTGTAATACACTTCCTTGCTGCTTTGCCTTATAATTTTTCAGCCACTTTATTACAAATAGTTTCTTCTCTTTCCCATGCAGTTTTTCAGTGCAGGCATTCACCTTTTAGTTTCCCTGAGCACTGTATAATCATCATATCTCTACCAACAATGGTGACTAAATGATACCCAATTTTCTGGAACGAACTATCTACATAGCCACTATTCCCCAGGGAATTCCAAGTGTCTTGTTGACATCTTTCTATAAGTAGTAATACTTTAAGTTCTCTTGCTCCATCAAGTCATGGTCCCCCAGCCTCAAATCCTCATCCTGGTGCCCACTTACTGTGGAGCTGTCAGTCGACTCACTCTGTTTCTGACATTTCTTTTTCTTCCTCTTCTTTTTCTTCTCTTTCTTCACTTTTTTTGAATGCTTGTCCTTTTTCTTCTTTTTCTTCTCAGAATGTTCCTAATAATTTTGAACAAGTATAAAGAGAATTTAATCTTACCTAATTTTAACAGGAAGACACTTTGAATAGGAAGGAAAAAAAAAATCTATGTTCCAAGAGACTTTACATCTTCCATGGAAAGAAATGAAAATTATGACTCTAAATATACTTAGAAAAATATAAAATTCTCCAAGAAACCTTAATATACTTTCTATATGATAAGCACTACTAATCAATGAAGTAGCTCAGATTTCTTACAAGGAAAATATATGAGGAAAGTTTTAGTTATATTATTTGTATGTGACCAATATTGTCAAATAAATACAGATATATACATAAAAACAGTTATTAATACATAGTAAGCATTTAGAAATTCCTAAGTAATAGAATTTTAATATTCTCAATTTAGTATCAACACAAAATAGTGAGATGATGGGCACATAACCTCAACTAAATCTTTGGAAGTGTACACAGATCAAAAACTAGTGTACTCTATAAATGTAAATTAACATTTGTTAATAAAAAAAAAACCTGTACCAGTGTGAGGCACATGCCAGAAGGCAAGCTTCTGAAAAATTATAAAAACAGAAAAGAAGGCTTGATGGGGAAAAAAGACATAAATTGTAAAACATTGTCCTTTCAGATCTAGAAGCGTCCGAAAAATAGAACACAGATTTATAACTAAATCTACAAGCCAACACAAATAACAAAAGCTTTTCATATCATGGTGAACCTCTCTGGTCAAGACAGACATTTTGTTGATAGAAGAGATAAACTTCAATAATGCCAACTATCTTATAGTAAAGATGCTACTGACAATTTGAGTTCAATCACCAGAACCCAAAAGGTAGAAAAGAACTCAGGCAACTTGTTGTCCTCTGACCTTAACATATATAACATCACACATACAGTCACATAGACAGACAGACAGATAGACAGACAGGCGCACACACACACACACACACACACACACACACACACACACACGCATGCACACACAAACAAGAAAACTAAAGAAAAAAATTGTTCCAAATATTACTTGAATAGTATTCTGGTTTTTGTTTTGTTTTTTTAAGTCATAAGCCATGCCTTTAATCCCAGCACTTGGAAGGTAGAGGCAGGCAGATCTTTGTGTGTTTGCAGCCTGTCTCCTCTACATAACAAGTGACAAACCAGCCAGGGCTACATAGATACCCTTCCTCAAACTACCAAAAACAACAAAATAAATCCTATCATTACATTTCGGCACATCTTTTAATATTCACCTGTGAGAACTGTTCAATTCGCTCATTCACATCAGGAAGCATCCATGTGTCCACATCTCGAAGTTGCTTACGTTCTTCACCCCTTTTTTCTTTTTCAAAATTATGTTTGGCCTACAACAAAAAAAATACAAAAGACAAACTGATAATTGATACAACTGCTTTTCAAGTATAAAAATAAAAACTGGTAGCACTTTTATATAAAGATTCCTAAGTCAGTGAATGATCTATTGTTACCAAAAAGTTTGCTTCTACTACTGTAGAAACGATTTGAAAAAACAAAATAAAATAATTAAAGGGCAAAAAGTCAGTGTCCAAATTAACAATATCAGAAATGAAAAGGGAGACATAAAACTAAAACTGAAGAAATTCAAAAAAATCATCAGAGTCTACAAAAGCCTATACTCAACAAAACTAGAAAATCTAAATGAAATGGATGATTTTCTAGACAGACACCAAGTACCAAAGTTAGGTCAGGACCAGATAAACAATCTAAGCAAACCTTCAAGAAGACCTAATACCAATACTTCTCAAAGTCTTCCACAAAGAAGAAACAGAAAGACCTGATTCACTCTATGAAGCCACAGTTACTCTGATAACTAAGCCACACAAAGGCCCAACAAAGAGAACTTCAGATCAATTTCACTTATAAATATTGAGGCAAAAATACTCCATAAAATTATTGCAAACAAAATCCAAGAACACATCAAAATGATCAATCACACAATCAAGTAGACTTCATCCCAGAGACGTGGGGATGATTCAATATAAGGAAATCTATCAACATAATCTACTAATAGAAGCAAACTCAAAGGAAAAAAGAAATCACATGATCATCTCATTAGATACTTAGAATACATTTGACAAAATAAAGCACCACTTCATGTTAAAAGTCTTTGGAAGAACAGGAATTCCAGACACATACCTAAACATAACAAAAGCAATATGTAACAAACTAACAGTCAACATCAAATTAAATGGAGAGAAATTTGAAGCAATCCCATTAAAATCAGGGACAAGACGTGGCTGCCCATTCTCTCCCTATTTATGCAACATAGTACTTGAAGTTCTAGCTAGAACAATTAGACAACAAAAGGAGGTCAAAAGAATACAAATCAGAAAGAAAGAAACCTTTCACTATTTGCAGATGATACAATAATACACATAAGGAACCCCCAAAATTCTGCCAGATAAACCTGATAAACAAATTCAGCAAAGTGGCTGGATAAACTATCTTCCAGTAACTCAAACCAAGCAAGTGAAAGATCTGTATGACAAGAACTTCAAGTGTCTAAACAAAGAAATTAAAGACCTCAGAAGAAAGATCTCCCATGCCCATGGATCAGTACAATTAACATAGTAAAAATGGCCATCTCACCAAAAGCAATCTATAGATTTAATGCATTCCCTATCAAAATTTCAACACAATTCTTCAAAGATATGAAAAGAGTAATTCTCAATTTCATATGAGAAAATAAAAAAAAAAAAACTGGATAGGGAAAACATTAAAAGAACTCAACAATAAAAGAACTTCTAAGAAAATCACCACCCCTGACCTCAAGCTATACTACAGAGCAATACTGATTAAAAAAAAAAAAAAAAAAAAAATCTGGTAGAGAGACAGGCAGGTAGATTGATGGAATAGAATTGAAGACCCAGAAACAAACCTGCACAGCTATGGTCTTGATCTTTGACGAAGAAGCCAAAACCATAAAGTGGAAAAAAGGACAGCATTTTAAACAAATGGTGCTGGTCTAACTGGCAGTGTGCATGTAAAAGAATGCAAATTGATCTATTTTTATCTCCTTGTACAAAGCTCAATTCCAAATGGATCAAGGACCTCCAAATAAAATCACATATGCTGAATCTAATAGAAGAGAATGTGGTAAAGAGCCTTGAACACATCAACACAGGAGAAATTTTCCTAACCAAAACACCAGTGGCTCAGGTTCTAAGATCAACAATTGACAAACAGGACCTCATGAAACTGAAAAGCTTCTTTAAGGAAAAGGACACTGTTAATAGGACAAAATGGCAACCTACAGATTGGGAAAAGATCTTTACCAACCCAACATTTGATAATATCCAAGGGGGTTAATATCCAAAATATCCAAAGAACTCTAGAAGTTAGACTCCAGAAAACCAAGTAACCCAATTTTAAAATGGAGTAAAAGCTAAACAAAGATTTTTCAACTAAGGAAATGGTTGAGAAGTACCTAAAGGATGTTCAACTTCCTTAGTCATCAGGAAAATGCAAATCAAAATGACCCTGAGATTCCACCTGACACTAATCAGCATGGCCAAGATCAAAAATGAAGGTGACAGCAGATGCTGGCAAGTATGTGGAGAAAGAGGAACAAACGCTCCTCCATTGCTGGTGGGATTGCAAGCTGGTACCACTTTAGAAATTAATCTGGTGGTTCCTCAGAAAATTGGATATAGCTCTACCTGAAGACCCAGCTACACCAATCCTGGGCATAGACCCAAAAGATGCTCCAACAATATAATAAGGACATATGTTCCACTATGTTCATAGCAGCCTTATTTATAATAGCCAGAAGCTGGAAACAACCCAGATGTCCCTCAATAGAAGAATAGATACAGAAAATGTGGTACATTTACACAATGGAATACTACCCAGCTATTAAAATGACAACTTCAGGAACTTTGTAGGCAAATGGATGGAACTAGAAAATATAATTCTGAGTGAGGTAACCACTCAAAAGAACATACATGGTATGTACTCACTGATAAGTGGACACTAACCCAAATACTCAGAATACCCATGATACAACCCACAGACCATATTAAGCTTAACAAGAAGGAAGGGCATACAAGGGGGAATAAAATAATTACTGGAGGCAGAAGGAGGGAGGGTCCTGGGTGGGAAAGGGGAAGGGAAGGAAAGAAGGGGGGAGCGGAGGCAGGACGAGGTATTGGAAGAGACAGGAGAGAAGTCCATAGGCCCAGGAGAAGGAATAGAAATAAGTACCAGTGGGGGTGGGGAACTTGGGGAAGCACTAGAAAGTCCCCAACTCCAGGAATTTGAGAGGCTCCCAGGACCCAATGGAAATGACATTAGCCAAAATACCCAACAGTATGGAGACAGAGCCTGAAGAGATCATCTCCAGTAGATAGACATGGTCCCCATTGGAGGGATGGGGCCAACACCCCCCACCTCTAAAAAAATTTAACTCAAAATTGTCCCTATCTAAAGGAAATGCCAGGACAAAAATGGAGCAGAGGCTGAAGAAAAGGCCATCCAGAGACCTCCCCACTGTGGGATCTATTCCATCCGCAGACACCTCTCCACACACACACTATTGCTGAAATCAAGATATGCTTGCTGACAGGAGCCTGGTATAGCTCTAAGGGGCTTTGCCAGCACCTGACTAAGACAGATGCAGGTACTTACAGCTAACCATTGGACTGAGCCCGGGGATCCCAATGGAAGAGTTAGGGGTAAAGGAGCTAAAGGCGATTGCAAAGAACAACAGTATCAATTAACCAGACCTGTTAGAACTCCTAGGAACTACCAACCAAAGAGTATACAGTCCATGGCTACCCCTACATATGTAGCAGAGGATTGCCTCATCTGCCATCAGTGGGAGGGGAGGTGCTTGGTTCTATGGAGGCTTGATACCCTAGAGAAGGGGGATACTAGAGGGGTGAGACAGGAGTGGGTGGTGGGAGGGGAAGCACCCTCTTAGTGGCAAAAGGGAGGGGGAAGGGTGGAAGGATTTGTGAAGAGGAGACTGGGAAGGGGAATAACATTTGAAATATACACCAATAAAATGATTAATAAAAGAAAGTTATCAATAGCTTTCCTTTGGAACTACCAATCTTCACTAAATTTGGGTACAAATCACACACAGTATCCAGTCCAAGACTAACATATGTCCTCTTTTCTCTCGTCTCAAATAGGACTTGGAATTACTTTAAGTTTCATAATCCCTGTGGCTAATTCTTTAGACTTTCACAAAAGTTATAAATCTGACTTTTTTCCATGCCTTCAAAATAGACAGTACCTATACCCCAATACAATTGACTCAGAAAAGTTATCCTCTCAAAAAGAAAGAACCATATGGCTAATTTCTAGTCAGTAGTCGACAATGGTAATACAATGCAAGAAGTTTCTTCTGCTTTCTCATCCAGCTCTCAAATTCCTAAGCTGACTTTGGTCCTTATCAAATTGAATGTAGATTTGTCTAAAATTCTTCACAGCTGACAAAGAGTTTCTTCCAAAAACTGTTTAAAATATCAGACAGACAGTCATTATGAGTAACCATTATACCTATTTTGAAATCAGCCAATATTCATGATGCTTTATCTGACCAAGACTAACTGCTCACCCATCCTCTTAAAGTGTGACTGAAGGAAGGTATTACTCATTCTTCCTATTTCTTTTCTACTCTTTATATGCATTTAAACTTATTTAAAATTCCTTTATCATAGAACAAAAACCCAAAACATCGTCAGGGAACATTCCGTTGTTCAACTACAAATTTGTTTTTCACTGTCACAATTAATCCGGAATAACTGTCAGATAATTCAATAATTTACTTCTTCGGTTTCTATAAACTCCATACATTTCAATGTTAATGAGAATTCTGTTTCCCAAACCTGCGGTGGGGGAGCAAATATTCTGAGTCTCTTATGCTAAACAGTGTTTCAATCAGTAAAGGCTGGCCTAAGCCTGGAGTTGAAAGGAAATACGTGGAGGAAACACCCAACGTGTTCAAATGTGTCCTACTTCCAATAAGCCGGGGCAATGACGTAACTGGTAAGAAGAGTCCGCGGATGTGACACTGGACAGAGAAACTGAGCAATCCAAGCGGCGGAAATATCAAGAATAAGTGGCTTAAAAGCTAAGGAAACTGGAAGGAAAGCAATCAATCTCTCTGCGGAGAGAAACAGCAAATGGAGCCAGTCAGAGCATTTAGAAGACAACTGCATTGGGAAAAGACCAAAATCAGACAAGGTGAGATACCGAAGTAACGAGAGGAGTGGGTGGACTATCTCCGAGGATTCTCAAGTCCTACAACTTTTAAAATAACATTCCGAGGCCGTAAGATTTATAAAACGAAAGTATTTCAAGAACTAAAGATATTCTCGGAAAGCGATTACCTAGCATGCAGAAGCCCTCAGTACAACCCCAGTTTTAAAAAGGAAGAAAGAAAATTCTCCAAAGCCGGGATACCTGGCGTAACACCTCGGCCCTGGCAATACGGGTCTGTTCTTTTCGCTCTTCGATACTGCTAACACTTTCAAATCTTAGACCGAACGCCTCCATAGTAGTCGCCGTCGTAAAGCAAGGACGCCGTCAGGAAACCTCGGTTTACGACTGTCGTAATTTAGAAAACGTATCGGGATTTCAAAATAGTAGTGGGAGGGGCGTTACTATGCCAACAGAGCAAGCGCAGTTCTGAATGTTTCGCCTGTGAAAGGTTCAGCGGAAACTTAGAGCCTGCTGGAGAGTTGATCTTTCAGATGTACTAGGTTCGCTAAGCGTCGAGTTAATATAAACAAGCGTTATTATGCGCCCTGCGATATAGTAACTCATTTCTCAATAGGACTCTTAAAAACACTACAGTAAGCTAGAAGTTACTTCTAGACTTCCCCCTTCTTGCCTGACTTCCTGTGACACTGCATCAACCTGAAGTGAACCTTATCAGAAAGTCAGAACATTTGGGGGTGGGGGAGGGAAAAACAAAAATTGCTCTTAAGATTTAGTATTGGGAAGCCAGGCGGTGGTGGCTTCTATGAATTAATATTATTAAGCAATATTAATATATATATAATTTGAGCGGATAAACCAAACAGCAGACCACGCCATGTTGATTCCACGAGAGAGGTTTATTAAGCAGGGACGAGGAGCGGCGAAGCGGGTAGAAGAGTAGAGAAGAAGAGAGAGAAAGAGAAAGGGAAGAGGGGGAGGGAGAGAAGAGAAGAAGGGGGAAGAGAAGAGAGCAAGGGGGTGATCCCCTAAATTATATGGAGAATGACGTCACACCAGTGAGGGTGGGAACTGAGCTAGGTGAGTTGTGGGATTGAGAGTCGTTGTCCTGGCAACGCAGGTCCAGGGTCACATGGTCAGGCCAGGGCTTGGAGTGTCCTGGTGCTAACACTGGCACACACCTTTAATCCCAGCACTTGGGAGGCAGAGACAGGCACATTTCTGAGTTCGAGGCCAGCCTGGTCTACAGAGTGAGTTCCAGGACAGCCAGGGCTATACAAAGAAACCCTGTCTGTAAAAAGCTCTGTCTTCTCCATTGAAACTAGTGTGCTATCTTTATATCTCTCATCCAGTAAGCACCAACATCACTTGTAGCATTTTTCACTTCAGATGGGCTTTGAAGGAACTTATTTATTTGAGATATTTAACACCTCCCTCCCCCCCCCAGGCTAGATTGAGATTTGGTTGCCAAGTGTAATATTCTAAAGCCACCTGAAAGAGAATTCTATACATAGGTTAGAAAAGAACCACTTGCTTCCACATGAAAAAAACTTAGGCTTTAAAAATAAGATTCAATTTTACAATTTGGAAGCCCAAAGATCTGAAGATTTTTTTTTGTTCCTACAGTAGAATCTGCCAATTAGTATACATTTTTGTCCATAGGCAAAGTAGGTTGACAAGTCATGATTTTCATGTCTGAACTTTATGCAGTCAAGAAATTCTCAGTCTGGCTGGAGAGATGGCTCAGTGGGTAAGAGCACCGACTGCTTTTCCGAAGGTCCTGAGTTCTCACAACCATCCGTAATGAGATCTGACACCCTTTTCTGGAATATCTGAAGTCAGCTACAGTGTACTTACATATAATAAATAAATAGATCTTGAAAAAAAGAAAGAAAGAAAGAAAGAAAGAAAGAAAGAAAGAAAGAAAGAAAGAAAGAAAGAAAATGAAATTGTCAGTCTAGCCGGGCATGGTGGCGCATGCCTTTAATCCCAGCACTTGGGAGGCAGAGGCAGGCGGAATTCTGAGTTCAAGACCAGCTTGGTCTACAGAGTGACAGCCAGGGCTACACAGAGAAACCCTGCCTCAAAAAACCAAAAAAACAAAACAAAACAAAAACAAAAAACAAAAACTATTTCTCTGGGTCTTATTTCCCTTAAAAGATTTTCCTGGTTCAAATTAGAAAAACCTCACAGATTGCCACATTAGTTCAGGAACTAAAACATTTTTCCACATTTTTGATTTAATATTTTAAATTTTGTAGATCAAGTTGTCTGAATGATAGATGCCTTGCTGGGTCATGCCAGCTCCTGGATGGTGCTCAGTGGAGGAATGTAGGGAGATGTGCTGATACTATGGTCTAGTTCCCTAATTGGTTCTTGATTTGTCAATAAAGAAGTTCAGGAACCAATTGCTGGACAGAAGGGAAAAGTGGGACATCTGGGTCACAAGACGAAAAGGGGGGCAGGGAAAGAAAGAAGGGCCTTTTTGGCCATGCCTTAGAATGAAAAGAAAGCAGAAGTCATGCAAGAACTTAGAGCAGCTAGGGCCTGCAACCTCCACTACAGGCGAGGACCAAGGAGGTTGGTGGGGGCTACTTACTAGAGTTTAGGGCAAGAGGAGAAACGGAGATAATAATTGATGAGGGCATGCCTTCCAGGCAGGAAATTCTGTGCCCAAAAATTGTGCCTAGCTGGCAAGTTCTAAAATAATGTCTGTGTGTCCTTTATGTGCAGATTCTAGGATCTTGGGAATGCTGGTAATGCTGGAATGCTGATAATGTAACCCTCCTGGAGCAAAAGTAAGTTGAGAGAGAAGCCAGGTTGGGGCTGGTGGCAGCTGATCCTGGTGCCAAGTTGAAGCAAAAGCAGTTAGAAAAGGAAGCTGGGTTAGAACTGATTGTGTCCCAGGTGAGACAAAAGTGAGCTAGGAGAGACTGGTAGCATGCCCACAGTCCCTGGAAAAGTGTGCTCATAAAACTACACACAACAGATGAACAAGGCTGTTTGAGAGAGCATTTACTTAGATTCCACAAATTAAGTTGCAAGTTTATTTTCCTGTAAGACAGGGTTTCATGTGTCCTTGACTGTTCTTGAATTATATATGAGGGTGAGGATGTTCTTCAACTTGTGATCCTCTATCTAGTCTCCACTCTTAAATGCTAGAATTACAGAACTGTACCACCATGCCCATTTTTATCCTGTTCTGGGTGTAGAAACTTGTCTTCTCTCATACTAGGCAAGCACTTAGTGAACTGAGTTTTCCAATTTTTCTTCTTCGAAGGTGCTGATGTCTACATATGAAATATTTTCACAGAAGTTGTAAATGTGCCTAAGTTTAAGAAATTGTGTTGAATACATTATGAAATGGTCAATATTTCAACTGGAAAAATTTTTACATCTAGGTAATTTTCATGTTTGTATATTGATAAAATTGTGGTCAGTTTTCAACTTTCTAAATAAATGAGGAATGGACTCATCAAATATAAGAGTGATGATAGTTCATTGAAACCTGCTATGAGCACATTTCTCATTCTGTATCTTAGAGTAAAATATATGGATTTTCATCTCTGTTATAAATGAAGATGGATAAATTAGCTGAAATATCTCACAAATATACATATATTTCATGCGGTTAATGTTACTAAATCATGGAAGTAAATCACATTGTCTTTCTTTTTTTTTTTTTAAAGATTTATTTTATTTATATGAGTACATTGTAGCTGTCTTCTGGTTTCTGACACACCAGAAGAGGGCATCAAATTCCATACAGATGGTTCTGAGCCACCATGTGGTTTCTGGGAATTGAAATCAGGACCTTTAGAAGAGCAGTCAATGCTCTTAACCGCTGAGCCATTTCTCCAGCCCTCACATTGTCTTTCAATGCCATTTTTGTAAATTAAAAAAATATATATACATTTTGAAAAGACTTTTTTCTTAATGTTACTTGGGTTATTACTCTGACTAAACTACTACTTATCTCCATATACTATTTATTTTATAACGACTGCCTATTGTCTGTAATAAACCAATTTTATGAAAGATGTAATTTATTGTATAAAGAATACAAGAACATTCTATAGAAAATCAAATCAGCCAGTAAACTTTTCTATTATAGCCTCAAGACAAATGTTGGGAGAAAAACTTAATCAGTGTACCTAGTTTATTAGGTAGAAAGATCTATGATGATATAAGAATATTGCAAAATTTTGTTTTTATAAATCTTCAAGAAGATGTAATAAAAGTCTTTCCTTTTTCTTGATTTTTTCCTCTTGATCACTTATATCTTATCAGGTAACCAATTATGATTTAAAAGTCTAATTATTGATAAATAAATAAGACACAGACTATTCTATATCTATTCTCTACCACCATATTATTCTAAATGGAAGTGATCATATATACTGCCTTGTTTGAAGTTTTTGACAAAAGATGTAACGCTGTCATTTGTAAACTTTATTGTTCTACAAAGGCAGTTATGTTCTGTAGATAAAAATTATGTAAATAAAAGTTATTTTATATAAAAATGACCCCCATAAGCACATATATTTGAATGTTTAGACATCAAAGAGTGGAGATGTTCTAAAGGACTAGAAGGAATAGGAGTGGTTTTATTGGGGGAAGTGTGTAACTGGAGATGGAATCTGAGGTTACAAAAACTGATGCCAGGTCTCTGCCTGGAGATCAGGATGTATCTCTCAGCCACTACTCCAGTGCTGTGCATTCAACCATACTCCTTCTCGTGATGATTGTAGACTAACCCTCTAAAACTGTGGGCTGCTCTTCAATAATATGTTTTCTAAGAATTTCCATGGTCATGGTATCTCTTCATAGCACTAGAACAGTGACTAAAATAATATGCATCACGAATGTTGTTGTGTAACTAGAATCACACAGATTTTTCATGTATTAAGGAAATCTTCACTCGTGTAAAAATTTTGGGAGAGAGATCCAAACACTACAGTGTCCAAGGCTCTAGGTTGAGTTTAAACTATGTCTAGTTTAAAATCGAACACAGGGTCAATTTTCTTTTCCAAAGCTAATTTTTTTTCTTGTTTCAAATCCACATTCTCTCTCTATGGAATCCAACAGCTGTAGTTTCAACAATAGCAATAAAAGGATAATAAATCATTATTTACAAGATTCACTGCTAAGAATTAGTAGTTACTCATAGAGTTTGGTTAGGTACAAAGATCTTTAAGTTTTTATACAGCTCACTTTGACAGCATTGCAGAAAATCAGAGAAGTGTGAGTCTTGAGGAAAGAGCAAATCACTCACCGTGTTTGGGAGCTGTTGTTAGAAGAATTTGGTAAGCAAAGAACCATGGAGTGATAATGAACAATGAAAGGCACAATCAATTCATAACTTGAAATTCTGAAGTGAAAACTGTATTGTTACAGCATTTAGGGAAAGCAGTAATCAATAAAGCTTGAGAGAGTCATGGGGGTAGACCTTTAAATAACTAGACATGAAAGCAGGCCTTCTAGGAGGCTTCATTAGCTATTATTGCTTGCTGCTAAGTAAAAGATAACATAAAAATGTATGCTTTGGATTAAATTATAGATCAAGAACCTAAAACCAGGTTTGTTCCTTATCACTAAAAAAGAATTCCTTAAATAATTTGCTGAAATGATATTTACTTAGAGTAACCTACAAAAAGAGAAAATTAATTAAAAATATATTTTGGTAGTTAATTTAGCTGCATCTGTTATTTATTTACTCCAAAAATTAGCCCACACCTAAAATCGTAGCTATATAAGAGCCATGACATGGCTGGATTTCTTAATAATTCTTCAAGATCCATTTGTCTTCTATATTGTATGAAAAGATGAAATGAAATGTGGCATAATTAAAAAAGAACACCATTCCAGTCTCTAAGAAAACTCACCCCTGCAACACAAAACGCTGTAATCTCTGCAACCTTTTCAAGCCTTACTACCTCCATTAGTGACTTTCGGATGTCCTTACTTAAATAGTAATCCTGGACACACCATAGATCAGAGAATCTGTGCAAGCTGTTGAGTATTTCCTTTCCAGTTACGTATCTTAGAACTGAGGACATAACTACAATATGGATTGAGGAATCCACTACACCTACTGTGAGATGGAACTGAGCTAAATTCCACTGATAATGTACCCTTCTCAAGCCTCTAATTAAAGCTGGTGACATTTTGAGTTTTTTAAGATGACTCTCAGTTAAAAGCCAGTGTCTAGTTATGCCCAAATGTCTGATTATGTCTCTTTCCCTAATCCAGTTACCCTGTTTGAAAGTCAGTCTTTTTCCAGAATGAGACAAAGATTAAGAGGGTAGGTTTTAGTCAGAGTAGTCGACTTCTTCCTAAAAGAAACCCAGCCTTGACTTCATTCAAAGAATCTTGGGTCTGATTCAACTCTAGGAGCTATGTCACCTCTTTTGGTGATTCAAGTTAATATTGATTAGAATCCTGCTTCATAGAAATCAAGTATAAATTTAGCGTATTCTCATCTAATTATATTCTACAGGCACCATTAGCATCTAGAAAACATAAACTAGTATTCAAAGATACTAGTGCTTCTTATGCTAATTGTTGCTACTTGTAATTTTGTAAACATAAGCATAGGAAGGTCACATATATTAACTCTGAGGAAGCTAATAAATGGACATTTCACACACATGCTTGCTTCAAAAGTGTTACATATTCACAAACCCTCTATAACTTATTTATGGACAACAGGTGAAGAGAACCTTCCTTCTCAAACATAATTCTCTCCCCTCACATTATCATTTTAGAGTGATTTATGTGCTTTCTTTTGTTTTATGGAATGCTTCATAAATTTAAGCATCATCCTTGTGCAGGGGCTATACTAATCTTCACTGTATTGTTTCATTTTTAGTATGTATGCTGCCAAGTCCAGTTTTATTTGCTAAAAAGATTCAATTTCCTTTCTGGAGACTGAAAGCAAGAATAAACACTCATTTTTCTTCTTGGTTTCTTTTTTAATTAATTATTTTATTTATTTACATGTCAAATGTTGCCTGCCTTCTGGTTGCCCCTCCCAGAGTTCTTCACTCCATGCCCCCTCTCCTTCACGTCTGGGAGGGTCCGGTATTCCCCTTCTCTGGATCATCAAGTCTCTACAGGAATAGGCACATCCTCTCCAACTGGGGCCAAACAAGGCAGTCAGTTCTCTGCTACATATGTGTTGGAGGCTTCAGAACTACCTCAGAATCTCTGGAAGCTCTCAGGAGTTCATGTTAGTTGACACTGTTGGTCTTCCCATGGGGTTATCATCCCCTTCAGTTATTTCAATCATTCCCCTAACTTTTCCACAGGGGTACCGGGCCTCAGTCCAATGGTTGGCTCTAAGTATTTCCATGTGTCACAGTCAGCTGCTGGTAGAGCCTTTCAGAAGACAGCCATTATAGGCTCCTACAAGCACAACACAGCATCAGTATTAAATAGTGTCAGGGTTTGTTGCCTGACTATGGGATGGATCCCAAATTGGGCCAGTCACTAGTTAGCCACTCCTTCAGTCTCTGCTCAATTTTTGTCTCTGCATTTCTTTAAGACAGGAACAATTCTAGGCCAAAAATTTTGAGAGTGGGTTGCGCATCTGTCCATTGGGGGGCCCTATCTAACTACTGGAGGTGGACTGTTCAAGTTCCATCTCTCCATTATTGGGCATTTTGGCTAAGGTTACCTACATTGAGTCCTAGAAGTCTCTTACATCTCAGGACTTTGGAACTTGCTAGAGATTCTCCACCACCACTCAACCCCAGGAGCTGCATATTTCCATTCATTCTCCTGGGTTTCTCTTCCATCTCTCCCCATACATGGTCCTGTCCCCTTTCCCCTCCCTCTCCCCTCTCCGACCCAGGTCCCTCCCTCTTTCCCTGTCTCCCATCATTATTTTGTTTCTCCTTCTAAGTGAGATTCAAACATTCTCACATTGGCCTTCCCTCTTATTTCACTTCTTATGGCCTGTGGGGTGTATCACTGGTATTCTGTACTTTATGGTTAACATCCACTTGTCAGTGAGTACATACCATGAATGTCCTTTTGAGTCTCAGTTAACTCACTCAGGATATTTTCTAGTTTCATCCATTTGCCTGCAAAATTCATGATGCAAATTTGATATTTGCAAAATTCACTATTCGGATTTAATAGCTGAATCGTATTCCATTGTGCAAATGAACCACATTTTCTTTATCTATTCTTCTGTTGAAGCACATCTGTGTTATTTCCAGTTTCTGACTATTACCAATGATTGCTTGTTTCTCATGTCTTAATAATCAATACTACCTTCACTTGCTTTTTTCAACAAGATGAGATTTGTGTTTTGAAATGATGTCTTATATTTTTCCTTTCTTCCTCCACAGTGGATTTTTTTTTTCTTTTTCTTGTAAAGGTTTCTGGAACCTATAAATAAAGCTACACCACCTCAGGTGAGGCAGCAAGAGAGCTTGGAGCAAGCTTTCTTTTTTCTTCAGAGGGCATTTGAATGTTATGCTCAGCATGTCTGGCTCATAGGTAAGCAACTTCTTTTTTGTTGTTGTTTTTTGTTTTGTTTTGTTTCGAGACAGGGTTTCTCTATATAGAACTGGCTGTCCTGGAACTCACTTTGTAGACCAGGCTGGCCTCAAACTCAGAAATCTGCCTGCCTCTGCCTCCCAAGTACTGGGATTAAAGGCGTGCGCCACCACCACCTGGCGGTAAGCAACTTCTTTTTGTTGTTTATTAAATAAAGGAGCACCAGTTGCTTGTTATCCTGCTGCCTATGTGATTTGGAATCCCTGAATGTATGTGTCTGTCTCAGTGTAATGGTTGCTAAATGAATTTGTGATCGTGATTGTTGCACAGTGTTCTGTGTTCTTCTTATTCCTATCTTAACACGCTGTTCAGCAATGAGTAGAACTTCTATACTACAGCAACTGCTGTGGTTGTCTGCAGATGCATTATCTGCAAGATTTGCTTGGGGCAGTATAACTAAAGGCCTATGCCTGTATCACAGAAGAGAAAAATGGATATCAAAATGCATCCAGACTGAAGAATGGCAGCCCTGGGAAAATAGGCTATAGAAACTACAAAGACATGATGGGCACTTTGTATTCCCTCACACCATACCTATTAACCAGAAGCTTTTGGCTTTCTACCTTCCAATCTATAACCCAAAGAATACTGTTCTACTATCCAATGCTTATCACTATCACAAACTAATACTCACTAATCATTTGGATTACATTAAAAACTTCCTGACTGGTCCCTTTTATCCAATTACTGTCTAATCTTCACACAGAAGCCAGATGTTCCCTTCAAAGTGGAACTAAAGATGTCACTTGGTCCAAAGAGCCTGCAATCTCAAAATGATAACCAACAAAATTTTGGCATATCCTATATTGTCTCTGACCTTGTCTCCAACTGTAACAATTCCTCAGTATCTGGGGTTCAGGTAGGGATGGTGGAAGAATTCAAGGACCTCTTGAAGAGGTCAAATCTAAAGATACTCAAGTTCATTGTATATAAAGTAAAATTTGAATAAAGCTGTCACACATCCTTCTTTAATGAACTTTAATGAACATCATCTTACTTATAAACACAATATAAATATGCTATGTATGTAGTAGTTATACTGTTTCATTCATGTAGCAGATGGGTTCTCTAGAGTAACAAAACCAACAGAATACATTTATTATAAAATGGATATTTGTTAGATTGGTATATATGACAGAGGCTGGGTAGATTAACAATGGTCATCTTCCTACTGGAAAGGGAGAGAATCCATGCACACATGGCTGAGTCTCACTCTTTCTGTTACATACACACCTCCTCCTTGCATTTCTTCACTTTGGCCCTTTACCTTAGCATTTTACACTAGATTTTCTCTCAATCTGAAGTCCTGTTTCCACATATAAGTATATAACTAACTCTCCAAATTCAGTCAAATCTTCACTTAAAACTCCTCTTCTTACAGAGAACTGTCTGCACTTTTTTAGAAACTGAAAGCCTCCAGCTTTCTCGCTCTCTTAGCTTCCAAACCTGATCTACATCTTTTTTTTCCTATGGGGAAAATATGTCAATTCAGATCATAATGTATATTTCTCAATTATGCTTATTCTAACTGCCCTTTCTACAACCCACCACTGGGCATAATATACCACTTTCTCCAACAAGAATTATGCCTGACCTGCAACAGGAAAATCAATAAATTAACCACAAAGAATCATAGAGGTGTATTAATGAATGTCAGTGCCAAATTGACTGCATACACAAATACATGAGGAAAGGTAAAACTACATTGCTTCCAGGTGTATAGTTAGGGTAGGACATGAGGATAGAGCAAGCTGGCATTTACTGCCCTTTGTGTAAAAAGTGTTTGAAATAGTTATACTCTTTCATATAATCCATCCAATAAAACTGCAACTGAGTATTGTAATTTTTCTCTTTCAGATATGTATTTGCCAAATTCTAACCACTACTAAGTGGTAGAGTTCAGTTTTAAAAACATCTGACTTGAAAATATTATCTTAAAAACCTGTGTATCAGTCTCTTCTTGTTGCAGTGAGAAAATACTATGACAAAAAAGCAATTTATAGAAGGAATTTATTTTGTCCTACTGTTCCACAGGAATGAACAGTCCATCATGGCACCAGATTTCTACAGTAGGAAGCTGAGCGATCACATCTCATCCACATACATGAAGCAGGAAGTGGGAAAAGGTAAAAAATCCTTAACGTCCTCCACAATACTTCCTCCAGCAAGGCTCTACAATGTAACTGTTCCATAACCTCCCCAAATAGCACCACCAACCCGTGACTAAGTAGTTAAATACACAAACATGTTGTGGGTCATTTTTCATTCAGACCAGAATATATAACAAGACAAATTTACTTCAGGTCA
The DNA here is from genome assembly GCF_900095145.1 of Mus pahari. NCBI lineage: Eukaryota > Metazoa > Chordata > Mammalia > Rodentia > Muridae > Mus > Mus pahari. The sequence goes on along the minus strand of NC_034599.1, from coordinate 58,782 downwards.
GACATAGCTATGAAGGTATGTGGGAAGCCCTCAAGGGAGGCTCACAGCTGCCACAAGATTATGACAGCTTATATTTTAAAAACTTCAGCTAAAATTCTTCGAATATGAAAAACATGAATCACATTGTCATAGTCCCATTATTGTTTCTTAACCTTTTATTTCACAGGGTTCTGATTTGAACAGGGCATCCAAAAATCATAGTTTTAATATGGTATGAACACAGCTAAATTATTGTTCCTCTCATCTATGAGGTACTTTCATTAAAAAAACTGATATACAGCCGGGCATGGTGGTGCACACCTTTAATCCCAGCACTCGGGAGGCAGAGGCAGGCAGATTTCTGAGTTCGAGGCCAGCCTGGTCTACAAAATGAGTTCCAGGACAGCCAGAGCTACACAGAGAACCCTGTCTCGAAAAACAAAAAAATCAAACAAAAAACCAAAAAACTGATATACAGTACAAGAGTGAATTATGAGACACAATATAATAAGATCCTTTCCTTATTAACTACAGAATTCTTCAGAATTATAGTCATAAATGAAAAAATCTAATTGCCATTATAGTTTATATTTTTCTTGCTTTATGACAGTTTTTTTATGAAAAAATAAAAAAGTTATCTACTAAAGACTTTAGGAGAAACTTAGCAAGGTTTTCACACTGGCAGTTCCTATTTAGTCTCAAGAAAACTCTAATTACAAAGGTATAGCTAGGCAGCCTGACAGTGCTAGGAATGAGTAGTAACAAAAACCCACATACAGTGTCTTAGTCAGGGTTTTTATTCCTGCACAAATATCATGATCAAGAAGCAAGGTGGGGAGGAAAGGGTTCATTTGGCTTACATTTTCATACTGCTGTTGATCACCAAAGGATGCAGGACTGGAACTCAAGCAGGTCAGGGAGCAGGAACTGATGCAGGAGCCATGGAGGGATGTTCTTTACTGGCTTGCCTCTCCTGGCTTCCTCAGCCTGGTGTCTTATAGAATCCAAGACTACAAGCCCAGAAATGATTCCCACCCACAAGGGGCCTCTCCTCCTTGATCACTAATTGAGAAAATGCCCCACAGCTGGATCTCATGGAGGCATTTCCCCAACTAAAGCTCCTTTCTCTGGGATAACTCCAGCTGTGTCAAGTTGACACAAAACTAACCAGTACATACACTTCTTAATTCTATTGGTAGAAAACATACAATAAGTTGCATTTAGGCCTTGCAGGGTCAATGAACTTATTTCCTACTATACGTTTGACCCAAGGATGCCCTTTCAAAGAAGAAATGATGGAAATGACACAAGTAACAGATTTGTCTGATTTACTTTTTTTTTTTTTTTTTTTTTTTTTTTTTAAAGATAGGATTTCCTGCACAAGACATCATGACCAAGATGCAAGTTGGGAAGGAAAGAGTTTATTCAGCTTACACTTCCAAACTGTTCATCACTAGAGTTCAGGGCTGGAACTCAAGCAGGTCAGGAAACAGGAGCTTATTCAGAGGCCATGGAGGAATGTTACTGGCTTGCTTCCCCTGGCTTGCTTAGCTTGCTTTCATATAAAACCCAAGACTGCCAGTCCAGGGATGGCACCACCCACAGTGGGGCCCTCCTACCTTGATTACTAATTGAGAAAATGCCTTATAGTTGTGCCTTGGACTGGACTCAGTCAGTCCATCAACCCTCAGGAGAATCAGGGTTCCAGTACTCAGGTGGGCAAGGAGTCGGCAGGGTGACAAACAGCAGAGAAAGTGTTGGATCTGTATGTAATGTCTCAAAGCAAGCATCAGACTTATATGACAGAAGAAAACGAGGAAGTTAGGTGATACATTAAGGTCAACCAAGGTACATTGAGGTTACCCAATGCAAAATGACTCTTTACACAAAACAGAAATGCACACATAAAACTGAAAGGAACCAGGCAGTGTTTACAACTGGGATAAAAAGCAGCTCCAACTAAGTTTAGCTTATTTTTAGAAGCCAGAAGGCTTTATGCCCTTGCCATAGCTCCAATTCTAGTCTATTGAACAATCCATCTTCTCCCTAGGCCATTGTAAATTCCAGTATATGGGAGTGACTCAGCTGTTATTCTAAGTATTTCCTCTAGTTCCTTCTTAGACCACAGCCTTCCTTCTTCCTAGGCCATTGTAAATTCCTGTATATGGAAGTGACTCAGCTGTTATTCTAAGTTTACTTTGTAGAACTAGCCCTGAGATTTCTAGCTCTTATCTAGTAAATTGTAATGCCTGATTTCTTTTACTATCTACACTGGTGGCATTTCGTCTGAATGAGTAGCATTCTTACTAAATTCAAAACCCAAGGTCAGCTCAACCATTTCCAAGGATATTGGAACACTGGTGGAGGCCAATCGAACTTAGCTATATGTCAAATCATTCCTTGGAGGTACTTATAATAAAACAATACTGAAGGAAAGCACACAAATCCGTTCACTGACTGATGCAAGGACAAAGTTTGGAGCATTTGTGCTATGGGATGCCAAGATTCCAGGAGACTAAGTTTCTGTGAAACTTGTTGCCTCAGAATGGTGTACAAGCTTTTGGGCCTGTCATGCAGTTTCCACTGGAGTAGGCGTGGCACAGTTGGATCTCATGGAGGCACTTCCTCAAGGGAGGCTCCATTCTCTGTGATAACTCCAGCTTGTGTCTAGTTGACACAAAAAACCAGCCATTACAGTTTCACTATGTAACCCTAGCCAGTTTTGAACTCTGGGATTCAGACTTCGGAGCGGAGGAGACTCATGCCTGCCTTTAAGTTTATTTCTAAAATATTCAAGAATAAGGAAATATTAAAATTAGCCTAATGAGTAAATATACATTTCAAGAGATTTTGTTCTTATGATCAGTCAACATGGCTAACTTGTTTACTTGGAAACTTAAATTCACAAGCACAATATTCAAACTTTGTTTTAGGAACAGCTAAAAATCATATATATATATATATATATATATATATATATATATATATATATTTTAATGTATTCAGCTGGACATGGTGGCACTTGCCTTCAATTCCAGCACTTGGCAGAGACAGGCAGGTTTCTGTGAGTTCAAGAACATCCTGTTCAATTTAGATAGTTCCAAGACAGTCAAACTACAGAGTGAAACCCTTTCTCTAAAGGAGGTATTTATTTACTTGTATGAGTATTTGTGCGCACATTTGTGTTTGTTTGTGTGTATGTATGTGTGATTGCATAGGTATAAGTGGATATATAGGTCCTGGGGACTCAGGGTGTCAGGATTGGTAGCACATTCCTGTACCAATGAAGCCATTTCACTTGTCTACATGTTCCTTTAATACAGTGGTTCTCAACCTTCCTAATGCTGTGACACTTCAATGTTGTAGTGACCCCAACCATAAATTTATTTTTGTTGCTACTTCATAACTATAATTTTGCTACAATTATGAATCATAATGTAAATATTTATTCTTTCTAATGGTAACCATAATGTAAATATTTATTATTTCCTTATTTTTAAGGGTCATTTGACCCCCAAAGGGGTCATGACCTACAGGTTGAGAACTGCTGCTTTAATATAGAATCAACATCTTATTTTTTCATATATATATATATTTATTTCAGTCTGCTGTGGTGGTACATGTAATCTCAGGACTGGAGAGGTGAAAGTAGGAGAATCAGGTATTCAAGATGATCCTTGGCTACATAGCAAGATTGAGGTCAACCTGGACTATATGAGATATCCTCTCAAAAGAGAAAAAAAAATAGACAACAAAATTGTATATGCAAATAGAATTTTAAAAAATCCTACAATTTAATAAAATGTTAATTACAAACATTTTTATAGAACATGATGGCTTTAAAACATTTACATGTTACTTTTAATTTTTTTTTTTTAATTGAGGCAATTACAAAAATCACAAAAATTTCCCCCTGGTCAACTCATTCTGGGTAGATATTCATCAATTTTACTAATACTTTCCAAGAACATGCTTTTGGTTTCACTGACTAGATAAAAATGCAACCCCTGTCCTGAATTGAGACAAACTGTGAGTAAGAAACAGCCAATTGTGACTGCAAGAACAATGAATGTTTGGTTTCACTGAAAACATTTTATCTTTTGCAATTTAAGTATTAAAGGGAAATATTAGAGTTATCTTTAGAGCTTAGATCAATGGATCAGGAATAGTAACTTCTGCTAATAAGTTAGTCGGGATTAGTAGTTATTTTAGCCATTGAAAAGTAATCTTTTTTTCATAGACTAATATCCCTTCTGTACTCTTTACATGGCATTTATGATCACCACACACACCATATTTACTTATTTGTTTGCTTTTATCAGCCATTCCTTCTTGAAGGTAAGCTCTCTAGGTGCTTCGTTCTTGTTTTCTGCTGGTTTGTCTCTGTTTGTGGTAATCGGTACTAAATCCAGAGCTTCAATGACAAACATAGGTTCTTCAATTCATCTACACCCCAACCTCTTTTACTTATTTACAACTCCATTCCTAGTATTTAATACTACTTAGTATAGGGTGTGTGTTTAATGAGTATCTGTTGAATTAAATTTCTATTAATTTCTGAGAATCTTCTAGCTAAAGTATTTCTGGGCAGGCATCCAGAATGTAATAGCAAGAACAGCAGTGAGAAAGTATGATTTTTTTTTTTTGAACAATTTCAGATAAAACTTCAGGTACTTTCTTTTTGTCCAGGAGTATCCTCTTCATTAAAAAAATCACATAATTGCTTCATTACGACCCTACAAATGTTAGGAGTTATAAAAAGATTTTAACACAAAAGCTTATCTTCAAATGCTATATATAAACAAACATCACAGACTTTTCACAAGTTAATGTCAAACACCATACTTAAAAGACATATAAGAGGAACCTACATTTATGAAGTCAGACAATGGGAATAGACAAAAATGTTTCCTAAGTATCTCTGTTCTCAGTTCTCCTTTGTTAACATTACCCAAATTTCCTCATTATTTAAAGAGATAATTTAGTTTCCTTTTCAAAAACAGATTGGCATTTTTTTTCTTTACACATGATATGTATAGATAAATAATCAGACCTTTTGAAGAATAACACACCAATTCCCTTGATCATAATAGCTCTGCAGAATGCTAACATCACCCACAGCCTGGCAGGAAGCTTCCAATTCTCCATCACAGAAAATATGGTAATAACGATGAAACACAGAACTTGGGTCAGGACATCCTGCTACTCCAGATGGTTCAACAGCTTTGTCTTTACCAGGATTTCCTTTGAGGTGCCAGGGAACCAGCACATCTTGGGAATGAAAACACGTCCTATTTATATGAATAGGGAGTTCAGAATTAGGAACTTTCTTTGACTTATACTCTTCTTCCTTGGTGTTACTACTGGAGTGGACAGACAATGCTGGGTCTTTACTGACCCCCTCAGGCGTTTGATTTACTAGAAATTCTTCCGTGGATGTGGCACTGTTTAGCTCATCTTTATCTCCTTGGCTAATTCTCTTTCCTCTGAGATACTTGGACTTCTGATTTTTATACTCTTGTTCCATTGCCCAGACATAAATGAGGGCCTGCCCACCAGGTCTCAGGAGACGGGCAAGTTCTTGGAGAGCTTCCACTCTACGCTCCTAAAAAAAAAAAAAAAAAAAAAAAAAAAAACAAAGAAATAAACAAATTAACAAAAACCCCATAAAATGAAATGAGTGTAATTTATCAACCCTGAGGAGACAGAGAAAAGTGGGGAAACCTAATTAAATGTAGAACTGTTTGCTGGTGCTCAAAACTGTACATGAAAGACCTGGCTAAGGCACTGATAAGCAAGTCTGCAGGCTGGGCTTGACTGAATTTTAATTCACAGTGAGCGGGAATAAAATACAAGCAGAAAACAAGATTCAGTGGCCTAAGGACACCAGGCTCTTAGTACAACTCTGTTATGTCATAGAAAAAACATAGTTATGTTCAATTTAATTAAGAATTAAACAATGTATATTTTGGGCTACGGAGATGGCTTCGTGGGTAAATGTTCTTGTCAATGCCTGATGACCTGAATCAATTCCCAGAACCCATTTGGTGGAGAAAATTCAGTCTCACAGTTGTTCTCTGACATACAAACAATACTCTGTGGCAAATGCACAGTCACATCAATATACACACAGATAACACATAAAAAAATGCAAGTTAAAAATTTTATATTTCATCATTTCAATTATTTTATAGTGACTCATATTATAAGTGAGTATATTAAAACAACTATTAACATGTGTCTAGTTACAAATAAAACAAGACTTATTTTCCATTAAAAACACCCTCAAAGACTTTAACATAAATAGAACTAATATGTCCACAAAGCTAGAAAAAATTTGAATAAAGAAGAAATTAAGTTCTAGAATCATCAAAAACAACACATGAATTTAACATATTACATATATCTCTACAGAGAATTATTGAGCTAGCATTCAAGCCAGAATAAATTACCTAGAACGAAGCAGAGATGAAAAATGGCTGCAAATATAGAAAACACTATCAATTTTCAAAATATACTCAAAATAATATTTTTTAAATAAGGAGAGTTCAATGACACAAAATATAAGAGGATGTGCTGTCAATATAAACTATACTTAAATAAAAATAACAAAAATAATTCTTTAAGCAAAAGAAAGCTAGTTTTTCAGACCACATGAAACTCCAGAAGGAAGACCAAAGTGTGGATGCTTCAGTTCTTCTTAGAAGGAGGAACAAAATACTCATGGGAGGAAATACAGAGACAAAGTGTGGAGCAGAGACTGAGGAAAGGCCATCCAGAGACTGTCCCACCTGGGGATCCATCCCATATACCAAACCCAGACACTATTGTTAATGCCAAGAAGTGCTTGCTGACAGGAGCCTGATGTAGCTGTGCCCTCAGAGGTTCTGCCAGAACCAATACAGATGTGGATGCTTTCAGGCAACCATTGGATTGAGCTCGGGGTCTCCAATGGAGGAGTTAAAGGACTGAAAGAGCTGAAGGGGTTTGCAACCCCATAGGAAGAACAACATTATCAACCAACCAGACTCCCCAGAGGTCCCAGGGACTAAACCACCAACCAGAGTATACACATGGAGGGACCTATAGCTCCAGCCGCATATGTAGCAAAGGATGGTCTTGTCAGGCATCAATTGGAGGAGAGACCCTTGGTCCTGTGAAGGCTTGATGCCCCAGTGTAGAGGAATGCCAGGGAGGGGAGGCAGGAATGGGTGGGTGGGTGAATGGCGGAGAACCCTTATAGAAGCAGGGGGAGGGGAGATGCAATAGGAAGTTTCCAAAGAGGAAACTGGAAAGGGAATAGCATTTGAAATGTAAATAAAGAAAATATCCAATAAAAAAAAAAAGTGCTTCAAAGAAGAAGTACTAGATAGAGTAAATATTCAACAGTATAAATAAATACCAAGAGCCTAAAACAACAAACAAATATATAGTAATGCTACCGTGAAAGACAGAGGAGCTAAATGTTGTTCTGATGTCTTATCTTGCTAGAAGAGCCAAGTATAAAAGCACAAAGTAGACTAATGTCATAGGTAGATATTGGTCACCTATGGTAAATATTAAAAGTAACCAAAGACTATCCAGAAAGCTAAAGGAGGAGGGAAAACTACATTAAAGCTATACAGCAAGCAATCAAAAAGAATTATTACCGATTTTTGTCACTGTGGTAAAATGTCCAAGAAAAACATTATAAATGGAGATTTACTTTGGTTCACAGACTTCAGATTTCAGTCCGTAACCTTTTAGCTTCTTGTTCCTAGGACTACATTGGGCAGAACATCACAGAAGGGAATGTCCTGGCAGTGCTGCTTATCTGATTGCAGCACGTAGCAGAGGGAAAGAAAGGAAACCAGGGCGAGATATGCCATTCAAAGCCACTCTACTGATGAACTTTTTTCTTTCAATCGGGCCCTACCTCTTAATAGCGCATACAACATAAAATAGTCAATGAATTGGTCCACTGATAGAATTAGTACCCTCATTACCCAATCACTTTCTAACAGAAAAACAAGCTTGGGGCCAAACCTTCAGTATATAAGCCTTTTTTATTTTTTTATTTTTGGAGGATACTTCATGTTGAAACCATGAAAAACTAGAGAAAAATAAAAGAAAGAAAAGAAGTTTAAGAAAGGAAAGGCTTGTGCTGGCAAGATAGATGGCTCAGCGGGTGAGAATACTGACTGCTCTTCTGAAGGTCCTGAGTTCAAATCCCAGCAACCACAAGGTGGCTGATGCCCTCTTCTGGTGCATATGATGTCACCTATAGTGTACTTATTTATAATAATAAATAAATCTTTGGGTCAGAGCAAGCAGGGACTGAGCGAACTGAGTTGACTCGAGCAAGCAGGGTTGACTGGAGTGAGCTCTTTGGGCTGGAGCAAGCAGGGACTGATAAGAGTGGGTCCGACCAGAGTGAGCAGAGGTCCTAAAAATTCAATTCCCAACAACCACATGAAGGCTCACAACCATCTGTACAGCTACAGTGTAATCACATACATAAAATAAATAAATAAATCATAAGAAAAAGAAAGGAAAGGCTTATTTTGACCTCCACACACCCACACCCACACTTTTCCTGCCATTTTACTTACAGACTCTTACAGAGAGAAAAGCAACACTCACTGCAGTTGCAAAGTGGTGAATGACAGCAATAGAGATGCAAGCATCACAAGACCCACTTCTGACAGGAACAGCCAGTGCATCGCAGACTAAGGCCTGGAACTGCCTCTCTCTACAAATGTCCACAAGGTTCTGGCTACGATCACATCCAATCTGTGATTTAAAAACAAAACAAAACAAAACAAAACATTTGGTTTATATATCACAAGAAGTTTATTTCATACCTTAGACTAATCACATATGGTTCATATTCATAAGGAGACAACATTACCAACCATAACAGTCAGTACAAAGTCATGATTATAGTAAGAAAAATCAATTACCATCCCACTCCACCCCCAAAAGTGGAGGTCATATACAGTAGCACAAATAGTTCATCCTAGCAGGTGGGAGCAAGGCCAGCCAGTATTTTTTTTTTCTTTCTTTCTTTCTTTTTTTTTTTTTAGATTTTATTTATTTATTATAAGTAAGTATACTGTAACTGTCTTCAGACACTCCAGAAGAGGGCGTCAGATCTTGTTACGGATGGTTATGAGCCACCATGTGGTTGCTGGGATTTGAACTCTGGACCTTCGGAAGAGCAGTCGGGTGCTCTTACCCACTGAGCCATCTCACCAGCCCCAAGGCCAGCCAGTATTAAACAGTAAAACCCTGTTTATTTTTGTTGGTTTGGTTTGGTTGTATTTTTTTTTATTGTTGGTAAAGATTATTTCAGTTTTTAAAACTTTTAAACCTATTTCCTGTAAAACACCTGATCTGGGTATTGTGGCTCCTGGGTAGGGCCCTGTGGAGGCTTCTATACCACTCTAATAGTACAAGTGATTATGTTCGCTGACATACCACATGACATAAAACAGAGGATCCTAGCAAATCAGTGAAATCTCAGAATGGCACCAAAACATGGTGGTGGCTGCTTTCCCTGTCTTTAAGGAGGAACCCTCGAGTACTGGCAGGCTGGAACTTCTCCATAATACCAGAGGGATGTTTGCCTACTCTAGAGCTCATGTTGATTCCCCATTAGTCTAAAGGCTGTATAAAAAGGCTTGCTGCTGTGCAATACAGTAGATATGCACCTTGATATTGGTTTCTGGAGATTGTTTCCCAGGTAACTCCACTTCTCTCTTCCCCTCCTTGATCCCAGATCCCACATCCTAGCCTTACAAACAACAAAGTGTTGAACTAACAGTTTGTAAAAAGTACACTTGTTTAAACCTTTCTGTATAGGAAATGCATCCTAAGGGAATGGTACCACTGAAGGCAGCAAGCAGAGCAAACATTTCCACTTCCCCAAACAGGTAAGGCCTAATGAGCCAGCCCCATAATCATCTCGATTCTGTGTAAAATTTTCAAGGGCTTCATTTTCAGTATAGCTCTGTTGTTTTTGTATAAGCCTTCCTGTTTAGTAACATATATACAAACAACCAAATATTTATGTACTATGTATACCTAAGTATATGTACATGCACAACTATACACTGTTTTGTGCACATGTAAACTAAGGACGACATAAAAGTGACCCAAAAAGTGGTAACCCACCATTTAATAATTATTCTAGACATTTTTCCCTAACCCAATCCAATAATGAGCAATGCTTTTCTTTCTGTAAGAATATGTAATTAAAGTGGCAGATTTAATCCAACAATGGTGGCCAGTTTGAGCTCATATTTACTCATTTATTTTTTCGTTATAATAATAAACACTGGCTCTTATGGCTCTTGCAGTTCCACTAAAAATAAAGAATACAGATTTTCTTACCAAAACAATTCTTGGTTGAGCTAAATCACAATTCCATCCTTGTTATATTTAATATGTGTACTCAGTTTCCAACTGGTATTAAATGATGTCTATATTTAACTCTTAGAGCTGCTTTAATTTTTGAAGTTGGATAAGAGTTCCCAACTAGCAATCTTTCGTTGGTATAATTCCATATAGGGTGTCCCAATGGGCTACTAATAACAGGACCAGAATCATTCCTAACTCTCCTCTTTGTTCAAGATCCATGCCTGGCTGATCACATTAATTTCTTTTCATTTATATTCTATACAACTCAGCCAATTAAGCCCAAATTCTGAGTCAAAACTCCAGTCAAATAATATACACTAAGTTTGATGTTGGCTATATTTTCCTACATTTGAATTCAGTTAAAAAATAATAAGCCATAAGCATGCCCAGTTGTGACTGAAAGCTGAATCTTACTAAAAGCTAACAGGAAGAAATCCAATCTGACTGAAAAACAAAACTTTAAAAGTAGGCCTCAAGTTGTTCAGAGGGAAGTTGCTAAGAATCACAAAGAAAATCAGAACAGCATTCATGCAAAATCAGAGGAAATGTCCCTCTCCTCTCACAAGATGCTTTTGACAGTTTGGGCATAGCATTCCTTCTCATCAACAAGAAAGAATAGGCATTGTTTCACACAAATACCACTGATAGTGGCCAAAGTCTGGGAGTCTTCCATACATCATAGTTAAATCATGGGTTTTTGTTGTTGTTGTTTGTTTGTTTTGTCTTCCTTTTATAAACACCAAGAATAGTATCACACTTTTGAAGTTCTTCATAATTCTGCATAATGTCTACAACAGAGCAGAAAGATGGCCTATTTATAAGAAAACTATGAACCCAAGGACACTTTCAAAGCTACATATTTCATTCTGTTGGATGGATATCAAGGACATAAACATTCATGTTAGGTTTAAAAATACATTCTTTAATCTCCTCCGTTTGTGTATGTTATGTGTGTACATGTGATATGTTTATGTTGGCAAGAAGATGTGTGCAACAGCACACGTGTGGACATCAGGAGACAACCCCAGGTGTTAGTCTTTTCATTCCAACTTGCTTAATTCAGTCTCTTGCTTACTACTATTTACACTGGGCTAGTTGCCCCACCACCTTTTAAGAATTCTCCTGTCTCACTGGAGGAGAGAGTGGATTACAGACACTTGTTATCTGCTCTCTGGGTTTTATGTGGGTTCTGAGGATTTCAACTCAGGTCCTTTTCCTTGTATACAAACACTTATATGATGCACTGTATCATCTCCCCAACTGTACCTTCATGATTTTTAAAAATTTCAAAGAAAACCAAACAAACCAAAACTCTAAAGACATGACTCTGGAAGTATAAGTAAAACATTAAAAAAAAAAATCATTAAAATAAAAGTTTCATTTTTCTACTGTTAAACTATCAAATACATAACTTTTAACGCAGGAAAGTAATTGATGGTTACCTTGGTGAGTAAGAAAGAAAAGAAGAAGAAGAAGAAGAAGAAGAAGAAGAAGAAGAAGAAGAAGAAGAAGAAGAAGAAGAAGAAGAAGAAGAAGGAGGCAAGCACACCCTTCAGCATGCAGAGTGGACTGCAGAAAACTCCCAAACTGTTTTAAAAATCAAAATATCTCAAACTGATAGCAGTGTGACAAAACTCTTCTTACATAATGTTGTTGGCAGTCTAAACTGGCACAACCATTTCACTATCTTTAATTATCATGATAAAAATATTCACAATCTTTGCTTAATAATCACTTTTCTAAAATATGTTTTACAAAGTAACACAAGGGTGCTAGAGAAAGGGTCAGAGGTTAAGAGCACTGGCTGATGTTACTGAAGACCCAAGTTCAATTCCCAGCACCCAGGATGGCAGCTTACAATTGTCTGTAACTACTGTTCCAGGAGATCAACATCTGCATACAGGCATATGCAGTCAAAACAACAACATACATAAAATAAAAATAAATGAATAATGTTTTTTAAGTAATGCAAAGTGTAGAAAAAATCTACTCCTGCTAAGGCCCTGTTTTCAACTTTCCCAGTGTGGGAATGGGAATCGGTAGCCAAGATGGCTCCCTGGATCACTGCCAAGCCCTGTGATTCCCTGTTTGTTTACCAAAAACCTGATTATGCGCACCTGAATGATTACATGCTGCCCGCCTGATGCATAGCCTCATACAGCATGATATTGACTCACTGGCCTATCAACACGCACCCTGTCTGCGTGCATGGCTCATGTACACAGCGTGCTGAATGCTGATTGGATGATGAAGAGTGATGAGAGATGAGTGCAGAGGGTAGAGGGGGATAAATTGGGTAATCCCCCACAATAAACGGAATAGGGAATAGAGCTGAGGAAGAGAGCTGCTGTAGAGAGAATAAAGGAAGCTGCAGCGAGAAGCTGCAGAAGCTGCTCAAACCCTGTCTTGGCGTACATGTCAGACCCTTAGAGAACACAAATGCCAGCCCAGGCTACTATACCCAGCAAAACTCTCAATTACCATAGATGGAGAAACCAAAGTATTCCATGACAAAGCCAAATTCACATATATCTTTTCACGAATACAGCCCATCAAAGGATAATAAAGGGAAAACATCAACAAAAGGACTGTAATTACGCCCTAGAAAAAGCAAGAAAGTAATGCTTCAACAGACCTAAAAGAAGATAGCCACAAGAACAGAATCCCAACTCTAACAACAAAAAGAACAGAAAGCAACAATTACCTTTCCATAATATCTCTTAATATCAATGGACTCAATTCCCCAATAAAAAAACATAGACTAACAGACTGGCTACAAAAACAGGACCCAACATTTCGCTGCTTACAAGAAACCCACCTCAGGGAAAAAGACAGACACTACCTCAGAGTGAAAGGCTGGAAAACAATTCTCCAAGCAAATGGTCCTAAGAAACAAGCTGGAGTAGCCATTTTAATATCGAATAAAATTGACTTCCAACCCAAAGTTATCAAAAGACAAGGAGGGGCACTTCATACTCATCAAAGGTAAAATCTTCCAAGAGAAACTCTCAATTCTGAATTTCTATGCTCCAAATGCAATGGCATCCACATTCATTAAAGAAACTTTAAT
>NC_034599.1:39057-42502 GCF_900095145.1 Mus pahari | reverse complement strand
AGAACCCAGATGTCCCTCAACAGAGGAATGGACACAGAATAATGGTACATTTATACAATGGAGTACTCAGCAATTAAAAACAATGAATTTATGAAATTCTTAGGGAAATGGATGGATCTGGAGGATATCATCCTGAAGTAACCCAATCACAAAAGAACACACATCATATGCACTCACTGATAAGTGGATATTAACCCAGAAACTTAGACTACCCAGGATACAATGTGTAAAACACATGAAACTCAAGAATGAAGTCCAAAGTATGAATACTTCATTCCTTCTTAGAACGGGGAACAAAATACCCATGGAAGGAGTTACAGAGACAAAGCTTGGAACTGGGACAGAAGAAAGGATCATTCAGAGACTGCCCCACCCAAGGATCCATCCCATATTCAACCACCAAACCAAGACACTATTGCATAGGCCACCAAGATTTTGCCGAAAGTACCCTAATATAGCTATCTCTTGTGAGACTATGCCAGTGCCTGGCAAATACAGAAGTGGATGCTTACAGTCATCTATTGGATGGAACACAGAGCCCCTAAAGAAGGAGCTAGAGGAAAATATCCAAGGAGCTAAAGGGGTCTGCAACTCTATAGGAGGGTCAACAACATGAACTAACCAGTACCCCTCCCCCCCCAGAACTGTGTGTCTCTACTTGCACATGTAGCAGAGGATGGCCTAGTCGGCCATCAATGCGAGGAGAGGCCCTTGGTCTTGTGAAGATCATATGCTCTAGTACAGGGGAATGCCAGGGCTAGGAAGAGGGAGTTGGTGGGTTGGGAACAGGGCGGGGGGAGGGTATAGAGGACTTTTGGGATAGCAATGGAAATGTAAATGAAGAAAATATCTAATAGAAAAAAGAAATAAAAAAAGAAAACCCATGTCTTCAATGTGAGCAAATTTAGCCTGTTATTCACAAACTGAATTTGAACTACATACATGACAACAATACATGAGTATCATTTTGTTGTAGATGGAAAACTATTCTTTCCTTCTTCCACTTAGTGTCAGCTCTAAGTTCCCTTAATTGCAGTGGTAGTATTCCCTTTGTGTTGGTACACAGTATCAAGGGTGGAGAAGGAAGCCAAGATGTCAAGTAATCTGAGATATTTCAATGACTTGGATATAGGCTGACTCATTCATTCATGCATTTTCTTCCTCTCTTTTCCTTCCCTCTTTCTTTTCCCTCCCCTCTTCATCCCTAATATTGAGAAATAAAAGTTCTAGTCATCCCAGAGCAGTGATAATATGGATAATGTGGATAAGCCTAACACACATAGAATTTTCTTCAAATAAAAAGAAAAAAAAGGTAGCTCAAAGAACAAAATTATAACAAATGAAATCAGATAATTACAGAATTGGAAATGGCTTTAGCTCTGGATCTAGAATGGTAAAGTTCATAAAATTTTAAATTTATGAGGTAATACTTTCCTTTTCTGACTATAAATGAATGAGTACTGGGGATCAAGTCTTTGTTATTCAGGTACAGGGGTTATGCTGAAGCTGGCATTCAGCAACTAATTGTTCTTTGTACTTTGACTAGTTGTGGCTTTCTATAATAGTCTTCATTTGCTCCAAAAAAAAAAAATTTTTTTTTTTTTTTTTTGATGAGCTGCAAGAGTTATACTTAGTTTGGAATCAGGATATGGTGATTTTAATATGTTTGGCCAGTGTGAAGTGGAACTGTTAGGAGGAATGGCCTTGTTGGAATAGGTGTGGTCTTGTTGGAAGAAAAGGGTCACTGTTGGAGTGGGCTTTGAGGTCCTATGCTCAAGCTTTTACCAGTGTGGAAGGGAGCCTCTTCTGGCTGCCTTCAGATCAAGATGTAGAACTCTCAGATCCTTCTCCAGCACCATGTCTGCCTGTATGCTGCCATGTTTCCTGCCATGATGGTAATGGATTGAACCTCTGAAATTGTAAGGCAGCCCCAAGTAAATGTTGTCCTTGATAAGAGTTGCCTTGGTCATGTTGTCTCTTCACAGCAACAAAACCCAAAATAAGACACAGGGTTTACAGTACTTCTACTTTTGTGCTTCCTTGTCACAGTATATTACTGCTGTTATTAAGGCCACTGAAAAAAGTTATTACAACAGACTAAAAGTTAGCAAACATGCCCATTCTTTTTATCTCTTAAATGTGTGCGTGTGTGTGTGCACAAGCATGCACATGTGTGCATGTTGGTGACTATACAAGTGTGCATATAATTATGAAGGCCATAGACCAGCTTCAAGTGTCATTCCTCAGGAGCTGTCCATCTTGTTTTTTTTTTTTTTTGTTTTGTTTTTTTAAAGATTGATATATTTATTTATTCATTATATGTAAGTACACTGTAGCTGTCTTCAGACACTCCAGAAGAGGAGTCAGATCTTGTTACGGATTGTTGTGAGCCACCATGTGGTTGCTGGGATTTGAACTCAGGACCTTCAGAAGAGCAGTCAGTGCTCTTACCCGCTAAGCCATGTCACCAGCCTGCCCTCCCCTCTTGTTTTTTGAGATAAAAATCTCTCAATGATGCCTGACTCAGGTATGCTGATTAGTTATTGAGTCCTAAGGACCCTCCTGTCACTGACTCCCCAGTACTGGGAAGAAAATCTTGTGCCACTGTACCCAGCTTTTGATGTGACTGTTTGGGGATTGAACTCTGGCTCTCATGTTTATATGGAAAGCAATTTATGTACTGAGCTATCACCCTAAGACTTCTCCAATTCTTTTTTCTGTTTCCCTAGGTATTAATGACCATTGTACTCTTTGGAATTTTTCTTGTCCTTAGACTTTACTTTCTAGTGTGGTCATGAATCAACTATTTTATGATTATAAACTATAGATTAGAAGAGATTTTATGAAGAACTTTTCCTTATTGGGACATCCTAATAGAAGAAAGATGAAGCAGATGCATAAAACAGAAAAACTGGAAGAGGAGTAGAAACATTGTAAGGACCAGAGGAATAAGACATCTGCTATAAGACAGCATCTTCTATATATGACAGGAAAGCTATACCATGGAATCTCAATATGACTGCCTAATCAAGACCTGAAAAATGACAATATCAGGTGACATGCTAATGTGGATGGGCAGACATTCACAAGTTCCACCCCTGTATAAAGAATTGTGGGCAGTTAATGAGGAATGAGAGAGGGAAAGAGGGCATCTTCTTCAAGAAGAAGCCTCTCGAATAGGTTATCCAGTCTCAAGTTATTAGCCCTAAACACACACATACACACAAATACCACTAAGTGGACTCAGCAGGCTTTGTGTGTGTGTGTGTGTGTTTATGTGTGTGTGTGTGTGTATGTGTGTGTGAATATTTATATATAACAGTAACAGTTTAATAAAAGAGGTCATGGACACTGAAATTGATAGAGGAGAAAGTGGGGAAAAACCTCGAAGATATGGGCACAGGGAAAAAATTCCTCAACAGAACACCAATGGCTTGTGCTGTAA
>NC_034599.1:19664-37445 GCF_900095145.1 Mus pahari | reverse complement strand
GGGGGGGGGGGTATAGGCAACTTTCGGGATAGCATTTGAAATGTAAATAAAGAAAATAAAAAAAAAAAAGAGGTCATGGAGTTTAAAAAGAATGAAAGAAACAGGAGAAATTGGAATCGGGAGAGGGAGGAATGAAATGATGTTAAGTATGAACAATCCCCTCTCCATTTTATTTTTAAATTAAAAAAAAAAAAAAGTAGCACAATTACTTGCCATATATAACTCCTTGTTGATGCCAAGGTATTTTCCATTTCCACATCCAATATCTGCCACTATGGAACCACTTGGTAAAGCTTTCAGGAACTCTACTACGCATGGCCATGGGCTATGTCTTGTGCTGCTGAAGTGACTTGCAATCTCATTGTACACATGATGGACATGCTTTTGCTCTAACTCCAATGCTGCTTTACTGCTCTCTGGAAGGGATGGAGGTGCAGACTTCCTTTGTTGGTCGCAGACTGAGGAGTAACCTATATGAAGAGAAAAAGTTCTGCATCCTGGTGTGGCAGCTCATACCTACAACTCTACCATTTGAGAGTTTGAGCAGCAAGACCAATAAGATTTGAGGGCACTCTGTATTATATATTGATTTCCATGTGGCCTAGGCTTACAGAGTAAAACCCCCATCTCAATCAATCAATCAATCGTTCAACCTAATTAACAAATCAATCATAAACAAATTAATTCATTAAATAAGTAAATTAACATAAACTTTTAATTTTTATGCAAAATATTAGGGTATCAGATAAAAATCCATGTATGGTACAGGGTCTAAGGTTAGTTGATGGTTGCTGGGGGAAGGAGTGTCATTTTCTTTGGTAACTTTGCCAATGAGAAATAGTCCATGCTCCAGAAAATAATTCTATACCCATACTCAAACAAATAATTCTAACTAAACTCATTGAGTTATAAAACCAAAAATGAAACAAAACTGGTAAGTGATAGGAAGTTTTTTGGGAAGGAGAGGACTAATGGTGAGTAACAAAGACCAAAATTAGTATGAAATTGTCACAAAAGCAAGGAAAAAAAATCACAAAATCACAAGAGCAAGGAAAAAGGGAAAAATCTGTAAACTGAATGGAAAGCCCAAAGGCTTTAGCATTTGATTTTCAATTAATAACCATCCTCAACAAAGAAACATTTGCATAAGAAAACTAGCTTGTCTCTCCAACCAAATTTTTAAGTAGCTTAAAGCTTTAAAGCTCTACAAGGGGAGCTTGGCTATACTTTTTGATTCCTTTTAAAGCTGCCAGAAGTGTGAAATTCACCCAGTACTAAACATCTTTAAAGTATTACATTTTATAAACCTATTGTCATCATTAGTAAAATAAGTAAACACTCACTTTTGTCTCACAAATTCAACAATTTTACAGTTTTGTTCAACAGGATTACCATCTTCTGATGTAAGAGGTTTTGTCCTTTAAGATTTATTTGTATTTTTATTTATGTGTATATGTTTCTGATTGTATATGCCAAACAGAGTAGGGGTGCCTGTAGAGGCCAAAATGTATCAGATCTTTTGGACCTGGACACAGTCCGATAATTTGGGTAGTGGAAAGAAGCTACAGCTAAACCATCTTCTAGCCCTGAAATAAAAGATTTTTAATTTAAAATGTTTTTAGGATTACAGCTCACTACTGCAGGCTACCACAAATTGAGATACTTGTGATATGAAAAGCATTCTCTGATATTTGTCATTACAAATTATCATTTATAAAGTAAAAAGAATTTCTGTTGAGTCCAAGAAATACATCTAGGGATCAACATACTTAAGTAAACAAGTCAGAATAGCACCCTGTTTTGTTCAGTTCCTATTTCTGCACAAGTAACGATTGCCTCACAATCCCAATACTAATATGTCACTTTAAAAAATGAAGCATTTTCTCGGCCTTCAATAATGCTAAAGCTATTTCCCATATTTAATGATAAAATACAGCCTCTGCCGTCAAAGAATATAAACATCAATGAAGTAAGCTCAGAGAATTACTGGGAAATCCTAACCCAGAACAGAGTATAGGAGATGTCACTGGGAAAGTTAGGAAAAAGCTCTAAGCACTGGTAGTCTTAAAGCATTTTCTTACTAGATTAATTCTGTTGCAGCACAGATGAAATTAGGAGACTTACTACAATTACAGGGCATTCGCCTCACTTTTCTAAACGTAAAGGATGTTCGCATTCCCCTCTTGCTTAAAGTCAAGTCTCCAATGTCACTGGTGATTATTCCACCTTTAAATTGCTCAGACGCTTGGACGGTATCAAATTTTCGAGGTGTAATTCTGAAAACAATAAATAACTTATTTGACATTATAGTGAAACCAATATCTTAAGAAACATAACAAATGTTGGAATTAATATATCTTTTAACATCTCTAACACTCCACAAACTACAATGTACTTGGGAAAGAATTTACATATAGCAGGTTGGAATCCTGTTTTTGTTTTCTCCAAAATAAAAATCAAAAGGTCTTTACCAAGTTTACTTCCTATGCTTTCATGCTTACTTTAGTGTTTTCTCCCTTTCACAAAAGATCTTAATTAACATTTCAATCGTTGATATCCTGTTTGTTTTTCTTTCTATATCAGTCTTTTCCCCATTTCTGAATACCTCCCACCTTTCCCTTCATCTCTTTCTGAAGTGTGCATACTTGTGCACACACACTCACACAGTCAATCAGTAATACCAACAGCAACCTTCAAAAATAATGTTGAGATTTATTTTTCTTTCTCCTAAAAACATTATAAAGAATATACAATCCTATACCAGCATTAAACAGGAGTGACAATACAAACTTTCAGAAATCACTACTGGCATAATACATTTTCAATTAAAAAAAAAAAGTGAACAAATTGTTAATCCCAGCGAAATTCCAGGGACTCAGCACCAGCAGCTATTTCATCACCAGCTGCCTGTGTGGCATGTGCACCCTTTAAAAGGTCCCTACTATCATGGCCTGCTCTTTTTCTCTGTCTTTCTGTCTCTGTTTCTTTTATGTCCCAACTCTGAGACAGACAGACTTTCACTTCCCTTGCTCCCCAAACCAAAAAATCCTTAATGTAAAATGTGTTGCATGGTGTGATTTTTGTAGCATACTTTGGTCCTGACCTGCCAAGTTACTTTTTTTAGAAAACCCAACCAAAAATCATTTCAGGAGATGCTATAGATTGAAATAGAATAGAATACTTTAAGTGCCATTATTCTTAAAAAGTTTAAGAATGAGTGGCAACAAAAAGAGCCTGGACCAAAGAGAGAGAGAGAGAGAGAGAGAGAGAGAGAGAGAGAGAGAGAGAGAGAGAGAGAATATGCTTTTTCTCTGAATTCTAGAAATACTTGGAATAATGGCTTAGACTGCACTTATTTAAAGTGCCAATATTTAAATGGCCATGAAAAAACATCAAAATCAGACCATCTATTTTGTTTGATTCAAATTCCTAAACCTTCTCAAGGTTGCTTCTCTAGTGCTGCAACAGAATACGCGCTGCAGCTTCTCCTCCACACCATCCACATCTCTGTGGACCCCACCATCCCCCCTTCCCCTGGTTTTCACCTCTTTGCTATGTCACAGCCCCCAACTGTGACAAACAGGCAAACAGCCCTGTTCAACCACAAACTACTCCTGAAAGACAGATAGGATGCCTACAGACCTTCTGCTCTTTCTGAGGGTAAAAGACTGCTGACTTTGGCTATTAACACCTGTAGCCTAACAGTGGAGGATTAATTAATGCAGCCTTTGTTCTATCTCAGCAGGAACTGCTGGGCTCTAATTTTCAGCCTGCTAGTCTGAAGTCACAGGAAGAGAAGACACTTAGAAAAGTGATTATAAAGTTTATTACTACCTTGTAAAAAGTTTCCTATGAAAGCCATCTAAGGGGAAAAGCAGAAAGATCCTAAGTGGGGAAAAGGAAATATTCTCTAAGTGGGGAAAAGGGAAAAGATTCTAGTCTAAGTGGGGAAAGGCAAAAAAGTCTCTTCTATTGATGATTCTAGCTTCTCTTTGTCCTCTGGACTTATACATCTTTCAGAATACATGATCACATGTTACAAAGTTCATCACAAGTTCACACAAAAAATCAAATCATAAATTGAAATAGAAGTTTACAACAGCAATGTTTACATGCATATCCATTAGGAGTAATTATCTTGTTAAACATCCATTATCTCTCTCAGCTCCACAGGGTCACTGAAGGTTTAAAACTCTAACCAAGTTATTAGTGAAGTTTTGTATAGATAAACCCAGTCGATATTTTATCTTCTGTCCTAACACCTATAATAAATCATTAGTTCCCTTTTAATGGCCTTTAGTTAATTGTTTTACAACATCTTGGAATGTGCTCTGGGTAGGAGAAAGTCTGGTTACCATCTCAGAGCAATTAACTGGTGACGCTTGGGAGACTGGCAGAGTTCTCATTGCAGCTTTGACTATCAGAAAAGCAGCCCCATTAATAAAAGAGCTTAATAATCACAGATATAATTTTAGGAATCCTTATAGGATCATCATTATAACTTAAGTCATCTATTTGTCTATATAGCATCACTACAAGATAGTACATCTTCATGGATCTGCGGAGATCTGCTTCAGAGGGGTGTGCTACTTAGTGATTGTTATATATGTTTAATAATAACAGGAAAAGCATATTAATAGCAGGAATCTTTCGTAAAATGAATCCCTCACAGCCTTGCTTAATGAGGGCTCACCTGTCGCAGATTATATAATAATCCGAGGCAGGCAACTTCAGGATGATCACTAGCTAGTTATTAGCTTGTCCCATTATGGTTCCTGACAACCTTCTGTACTCTGCTTCTCCAATAAAATTCTCAGGGTCAACTCTAGTGCAACAAGAGAATACTAGCTACAACATCCCTTTCCTCCTGTCCTCGCCTCCCTGGAACTCAAAGAACATTCCCTCTTGGGCTCCTATACCCACCTCAACACTGTGCTTTACCCCCAACTCAGGAAGACACACTGCTCTCCCACAGGCTATGCCTGCCAGATAACAAGGAGGAATGCCAATTCTTCTGTCTTCCCCAAGACCCAATACTCCTAGGGTCACTCCTAGTGCTGAAACTGACTTGTGGACTACTGCAAACATTCCCCATGAACATACCAGCTTAGAAAACCAGAAAAAAAAAAAAAATGGCAAATCAGTCAAAAGATTCTCTAAAAATCCAGAGAAGAAACAGAAACCAAAAAATAAAACATTGACCCTACAACACACCTAACCCAGGTGCCACCAGCTTAAGAACACAATTAGTAACAGCCAGGCCAATATGTCTCCAACAGAGCCCAGTTATTCTACCACAGCAGGCTTTGAATATTCCAATATAGCCAAAGCCAAAGCAAAAGACCTTAAAAACAAATACATAAAGATGATAAAGGTCTTTAAAGCAGAAATGAATAAATTGTTCAAAGAAAGCGAGGAAAACACAAACAATTAGAGGAAATGAATAAATCCCTTTAAAAAGCCAAGAAAAATATAAACAGTTGAAGGAAACAATACTATTCAAGACCTGGAAATGGAAATAGAAGCAAAAAAGAAACCACAAACTGACGAAATTCTGGAAATGAAAAATTTAGAAATGAGAACAGGAAGCTTCACCAACAGAATACAACAGATAAAAGAGACAAACTCAGACACTGAAGATCTGACAGAAGAAATACATAATCATAATAATAAATGTTAAATTAAAAAAAATTCCTGACACAAAATATCCAGGAAATCTATGCTGCTATAAAATGACTAAACCAAAGAATAATAAGAATAAAGAAAGAAAAAGAACCCAGGTCAGAGACCCAGAAAGATTTTAACAAAATAATATCCATTAATCTATATATATTCCTCATTCACAATCCCTCACAGGAGAATGGAATTAATATCAAATATAATTAGCCCTGGGGATATCCACAATAGTCTCTCCCTGTATTCTCTTCCTCCTTCTATTCCCACCCACCCCAATTCATCACTTCCGCCTTCCTTGTAGTTGTTGTGTGTTGTTCTTTTTTTTTCTTTTAAGATTTATTTTTTATTATAAATAAGTACACTGTAGCTGACTTCAGACACACCAGAAGAGGGTGTCAGATCCCATTACAGATGGTTGTGACCCACCATGTGGTTGCTGAGATTTGAATTCAGGACCATCAGAAGAGCAGTCAGCACTCTTACCCACTGAGCCATCTCGCCAGCCCAAGACATAACTTTCTTAACAGAATACCAATAGTGCAAGCAATAAGATCAATAATTAATGAGTAGGCCCTCATGAAATCAAAACCTTCTGTAAGGCTAAGGACAGTGTCATTCAGACAAAGCAACGGCCTACAGAATGGAAACAGATATTTATTAACTTCATATAAGGTAGAGGTTAATATTTAAAACATATAGAGAAATCAGAGATAAGATGTAAAACAAAACAAAACAAAACAAAACAAAACAAAAAAACCCAAAACAAAACAAAGAAGCATAGTTTCTCAAGCACAGAATCCTGGTGTCCTACCAAGTAAGTTGCAAACCTGAGAAAAGGGCTTTCATGTTCATTTTCTCATGAGAAAGTAACTTTGCTTATAGTTTAATTAGACATCACACCAAAGAGTGGGACTGCTGATAGATTTTTCAGTCTGCAAGGAGGTCACTTTGAACCATGATAAGCTATTGCTAGGTAAACAGCACCTGGTAGGAATGAGAAACTGTGGGAAATTTTTATGATGTTTTCTGTATAAAAGATGTTGAAACTTTGAATAAAGTATACATTGGCTGACTATGGCTTTGTACCCACTGTGTCCTCGTAATACAGCTCTATCCTTGGGAACCCAATGCACTAGATATTGACAGGCTCATATGGGCTTACAGACACTGAAATGGCAAGCACAGGTCTGAACCAGATCCTCTGTTATGGGTTTTAGTTTGGTGTTTTTATGGGACTCCTAACAGTGGGATCGAGTATATATATCTCTGACTCTTTTGCCTGATCTTGAGACTCTTTTCATGCTATAGGTTTGCACTGTACAACACCAATATGAGGGTGTTTTTTTTTCTTTTTCTCTATCTTACTGTACATTGTTTTTCCCTATTTGACCATAGTGTCTTGGAGGTTTGCTCTATTCTAAAGAGGAAACAGAAAGGAAGAGGATCTGGGGCAAAAGTGGAGATGGAAGGGAGCTGGGAGGAGTGGATGAAGTGAAAACTGAGCATAGGATTACTGTATAAGAGAAGAATCTATTTTAAATAAATAAATAAAATGTAAGACAAGTTACTAATACAATAACATAATCATTTTCTTGAATATTTTAAATATGTCAGCTAAAATTTATAAGCAAAAAAGAATACATGTAAAATTCAGCAATATTTTAATTATTTTTATACACATATACATAAATACTTTCTCTCAGACACATACATTCTAACAGTATAATGTTCCTTCCTAAAAAAAGGTAAACATACATTTTCACCAAAATGAAGAATCATGATAAGTTATTCTTAGATGATCAAGTAAAAGCAATGATAATATGTGAGAAAAATAAAATACATAGAAAGTGTTCACAACTGAGAATTATAGGTGAAAAGTGAAAGGAGTGTGCCCTAATATATTTACACGATTTCTTTAAAATTGAAGTCTTTTCAAAATATAAAAGTAGTGTATTAAAAAAGAAAAAGAAAAAAACTTTGCATATATCCTAGGAGACTGTACCCAAGTGATTTGATGTATAGCATAGGACATGGCTTCAGCAGTTCAGATAGTACAACAAAGAAAAATGAGAAGTTTTACTAGGCAGAAAGTCACCAAATTCATCTTAATACACACCCATGAGTCCAAAGGTATCTAGATTCTCCTGTCATCACCAGCAAACTCCGACGAGGTAACATAACTTGTACTGTGACACCCTCAGGGTGCTTGAAATCCATAACAATCTTGGAGCAAAGACAAAAATGGAAAGGTTAGCACCAAGAAAGGTTATGAGTTTTCTTTCATATACTACAGGGATTAAGAATAATTCATTTATGCTGACTTTAGTTCTACATTAAAATATAATAAAGCTATAACTTACTCTAACACAATACAATAAAGATAGGTGACCCTCTGGGGTAGCATACTTTTGTATTGAGATTGAGACTGGGAAAATATGAAATTCACATTTCTAAGAATTACCCCCAGTAAAAGTAATAGGATCAGAGCATCAGAAACACTAAAGCAGTGTCACACTGCTGAAACACTCCTTGTCTGGCTCTTCAGTTTAGGAGCCATTTTTAATAGTAAGTGAGCCTCTCTGCATCTTTTTTTCCTTAATCCTTAACATGATTGCTGCATAAGTTAAATAATAAATAAAAATTATAAACCATGGTGGTTGGCACATAGCAAATATGAAAAAGGAGCATATTTTTATTATTCATAGACTGTTAATAAACAATAATTTAAGGGAAAAATAATTATTAGATTCAGAGTCTATGTGGTACTCTGATACAACACACTGGAATTAGATACTAACAAAGCAAAGAAAACAGAAAATCTTTTTCTGAGTTACATTCAAATATTCTAAATGGCCCTGCAAAAATACAATGTCCAAGAAGGTGTTTTCTGTCTTAGGAACCCATAAAATACCAGAGATTTCAGACTATAGACAGCAGTAGCCAAAGAAACAGAATTTAAACAGTGTAGCATAGAACTAAAAACAAAAATTTTATGTGAACAAATCACCTATTAAAATTAAAATGTGATCAGAAAATATAAGTAGGATAAAGAGAATTTGGCACAGTAGCTGGAAAAAAATTTAATAAATGTCAGTGAATATCACTGTTATTCTGAATAATAATACTGCACAAAAGACTAGATAATATGTATAAAAACTATCTCTAAATAATAATGAATTGGACAAGTACATACTTGTTTCCATTTTGTTTCAATATAAATATAGTAAAGCAAGATAACTGAGTAAATTTTATACATTTTCCCCAAATATCCACAAATAATTTCATATAGTTGTATTCTAAAATCACTCTATTTATAAATAATACATAAATCTGGTTTGTATAGATGAAGTGTGCTTATTTGTGATTGGCTTGAAATGTGTAAATATAAAACACAGTAACAAACCGATGGAGAAAGAGTGATATCTGACTAAAGCAAATATAATAAATGTTAACTGCAGGAGCGATGGAGCAGGCTTAGGGATGTTTACAATTCTTTCAACTCTTTCGTATGAAAGTATTTATAAGAAATTGTTGAGAGAAAGGAGAAAACCCTCATGGCTTACTTTAAACCAATGTATAGTTTCCAATTTTCTGATTAAGCTAAGGTCTACATAAGAGGACAAAATAGTGAACAAAATTATTTTCATTAGAGATGATCATCTGTGAATTAAATGAAACTCCATGCTGTGAGTGGGAAGGACTTTAGAAAATGAGATTCCAATTCATTCATCAACAAATATTTATCAGTCATTGTACAAGGTATCAAGATCGCAAAACTGAGTGCAAGGGGTAAGCTCTCCCTCACCTAAAGGTCACAATTTATAGCCAACATTCAGCACTTTAGAAATACACCATACATTTAGTTGTGAAACTCAAACACGCTCCCCAGCATCAAAGGATGGTAATGGTTTTTAAAACAGAAATCTAAGCAAATAATAAGTACTGACAAGAACATAAATGTGAAACTAAATAGTTTGAAACATTTGTCCTGATATACACAATCAATATTTTATGCAGCAAACCTGAGTAACCAATAGCACAAGGTTATGAGAAGTATAGATTTCTTACTGCTAAAGGACATTATTGCTTTGTCCTTGCCACTACATCTATGAAGCATCTACCTTCTAAAATGTTTTGTTAAGGACTGGTTTGGGGTCATTAACTTACAAATAAGGAAGAGTTAAAATCCAAGTCTGGCTTATCGAGTTCTTAGCCTACTCTCAGTACCAGCATATAAAGATCTGAAGACACTCACATAGGCTTTACCTTTGTAATTTCTAATACTATGTTGGAAAAGTAATCAAATATTGATTAAAATTGCCATCTGGGGTTTACTCTACTTTATTCCTATTCTTTGTTTAAAAGAATATAAATGTAGGGGTTAGGAAGATGGGTCAGTGGTTAAGAACACTGACTATGCTTCCAGAAGACCCAGGTTCGATTTCTAGCAACCACATAGCATAGAACCATTTGCAGGGATCCAATGACCTCTTCTGTGGAGACAGGCACTTCTTGAATGTGGTACACAAACATGAGGCAAAAACACCTATGCATATTAAAAAAAGAAACAAACAAACAACCTCACAAAAATAAAAAAAGAAAACCATTAACATGCTATAATGTTGTGTGTAGCTTTTGCTACCCAGCCTAAACTCTGGGAATGGGACATACTACCAGCTCCCACCTAGCTTCTCTTGAATTCATGGATAAAAGACACAGACACATAGTAGTTGAATTTCATAGTAGTTGCTGGGTGCTACCATATCCCACCTGGAAAATTGTGCTCTCATCAATATTCTTATCTCTGCACCCCTCCATCTGCCCTGAGCTTTAGTTGCTCAGTTACCTCTAGTGCCAGCTAGACACCTCCAATAGCCCATCTGTAGGAGCAGCCTGTGTGTCCACTCTGTATGAAACTTCACATGGCTGGTCAACTTTTCTCCATCAGAAGCATTGTGAACTCCCCTCTCCTCCCTTGCATCTCTCCATTTACCTCAGGGACCCAGAAGTCCTGTCTATTCCTTCCACTTAGCAACTGGTCCATGGCTTCTTTACTGACAGATCATGAACCAATTGAAGAACAGGATCTTGGCATCAGAACCACCCCTACATTATACAGAATTCCAGCATTATCTAGCTCAAAGGTCAGTTGTCCCAGCAAATAACACAATCGACAAAATATCTGTGAGCTTTCTATAAATACAGAAAGCTGGTCTTGATCTCACATATTCTGAGTCACAATAAGTGACACTGTGTGCGCTGGATAAAGATGGCTTAGAAGGAAGCAAAACAAACCACAGGAACCACTAATATTTAAGTATCAAACTTGGGCTATAAGACAAAGATACTCACAAGCTCATATATGCAAATACTAAGCTTAAACATTTTACCAGAAAACAGAAAGGAAAAGAAACACCAAACAGATACATAAAAAAACAGAAAAATAGTACAACAAATATAAATGAATCTAATTACAAATTAGATAAAAATAAACAATTACTTGTAGGGAAACAACCAATCCCCGGGTTTCAAGAATTGTCTTCTGATTTCACATGTGAACCCTTTTATTATATGTACTCACACTTATATACACAAAGATAAACACATTTTAAAACTTGTTAGTGGAAACAACCACTTTGTTTCTTATGTAAAGTATAGAGAGACAAAATATAGAAAACAAGAAAAAGTAAAAATAAAGATTATAGAGGAATGAAGAGACACTACCTAACAACTGTGCAAAACTGATGGACAAATCTAACCCGCAGATTCAATAAACCCAATAAACCCAACATAGAATATTCAAACTACTCATCAGTATTGAGAGAATAAATAACCCATCATAATATAACTATAAGAAACAAAAAGATAAAAGGAAAAAGTCTTGAAATATGCCAAAGGTACCTTCAAAACTAAAAGAAAACAGCACATTGGTTTTCAACCTGTGGATCACAATCCCTTTGGGGGTTGAACAGCCCCTTATGACCATCAGAAATAGATATTTACATTATAATTCGCAATAGTAGCAAACATACAACTATGAAGTAGCAAGAAAAAAAACCTTATGGCTGAGAGTCACTACTACATGAGTAACTGTATTACAGGGTCACAGCATTCAAAAGGTTGAGAACCAGTGAAAGGCAATAGTACATGAAATCTTGAGGAAGATAAGCTAAAATGCTTTTAGGACATCAGATGTTCTAATGTCTAGAAGTTTAGCTAGAAACACTTTCCTTTTTGTCATATTACTGAAGGAAACAGTGCCTATGGAAACATAGGAGGATGGTGGCTGCATGTGTTAACTTGAGTGTGGGAGACAATTACTTATGAGCTTCATTATCACATGAGCTCATTTGTGTTAATCTCCCCTTTTAAAAGTTGGTTCAAAAGAAAGCATAGGATGCAATACATTACACATCAGAACAAAGTTATAGGGACTGCCAACATACCTCAGTAGCACAGCTTAGCATGAGTGAGGCCCTGGGTTCAAAGCTCAATGCCACAAACAGTTAGAATCCTTAAAATACATGTCAAGAATTTTTGCTGATGCTCTCTCCACCACCCGAGCAAGATGGTCAATGGAAAGAAGGCTAAGGGGAAGAAGGTGACCCCAACACCTGCTGTTGACAAGAAACAGGCCAAAAGGTGGTCAATCCTTTGTTTGAGGAAAGACCCAAGAACTTCGGCATTGGGCAGGACATCCAGCCCAAAAGAGATCCAGCACGCTTCCTCAAATGGCCCAGCTACATAAGGCTGCAGATGCTCAAAGTACCTCCTGCCATTAATCAGTTCACTCAGGCCCTGGACAGGCAAACAGCTACTCAGCTACTTAAACTTGTCCACAAATATAGGCCGGAGACAAAGCAAGAGAAGAAGCAAAGGCTACTGGCCTGTGCTGAGAAGAAAGCTGTTAACAAAGAGAGGTCCTAACTAAGAGACTACCTGTCCTCCAAGCAGGAGTCAATACAGTCACCACCTTGGTGGAGAACAAGAAGGCTCAGCTGGTGGTGATTGCCCATGATGTAGACCCCATTGAGCTGGTGGTTTTCCTGCCTGCCCTGTGTCGAAAGATGTGTGTGTGTGTGGGGGTGGTGGTGGTGGTGGTGGTGGTGGAGGCAGTGTGCCCTACTGCATCATCAAGGGAAAGGCCAGGCTGGGGTGCCTGGTCCACAGGAAGACATGCAGCACTGTTGCCTTCACACAGGTTAACTCAGAAGTCAAGTGTGCTCTGGTTAAGCTGGTGGAAGCTATTAGGACCAATTATAATGACAGATATGACAAGATCCATCATCACTGGGGAGGCAAGGTCCTGGGTCCCAAGTCTGCGGCTCGCATTGTCAATCTGGAAAAGGCAAAGGCTAAAGAACTTACCACCAAACTGGGTTAAATGTACACTACATTTTCTGTACATAAAATAATTACAAAATTATCTTCAAAAAAAAAAAAAAAAGAAGAATGTTTGCTGATTCTAAAGTGATCATGACCTTGAATGCAAAACCAGAGGGAATGCGGATTTTATAAAATTAGTAACGTAATGAAGTTTTCTATGTTCAACATCAGCTACTATCCCTGCCCAGTTTCAGTTCTTTTAGTGAATGTTGATGTCAAAAAAACAAAAACAAAAACAAAAACAAAACTAGCAAATGTAATACAAATATAAGCAAATTAAAGTTACAAATTCTAACAAATAATACTACAAGACTTCTAAAGTTGACAAAAGGGATGCCTAAGAATTATTTAAATCATTGCCAACAGCCAGTATGATGACTCACACCTGTAATCCAAGCACTCAGATGTTGAGGCAGGTGAATTACCACTAATTCAGAGCCAACCTGGGCTAGTGAGTTCCATGATAGCCAACTCGACAGAGTAGGACCTTATCCCAACAAACAAACAACAAGCAAAAACAAATTGATAAAAACTTCAAAGTATGTAGGCTAGAGGCTCTTTTTAGAATAAAGTTGTAAAAGTCAAGTAAATTTTTTTCATTACTATGTCATCATATTTTACCAGAAAATAGTATCAAGATAAAGTCCATATAACTCATTGTTTAAAAAGTAGTAGTTACTATACAAACTAAATATTGTTAAAAGGAAAAAAAAAACCCATCTCCATAATTTTTAGTTTCAGTGTTTTCAAGTTATGCCCTGGTCAAATTTTAATTTATAATAACAACTTGGTACATATTTTGCACATTAAATAAATGATCATTGTTATCTCCAGCTGAGTGAGTTCTTATGGCATTTGCCAAACTGATTATGAGCTCAACATTCCTAGCTCATTATCTCAAGGAAGTTTATGGTAAGGGTATTACGCAAAACACACATGACCAGAAAAGACAGGCTGCAGATTATACCAGAACAAACCTATTGGTGAAAGAACACCTAAATGAAACTATACAGGGTATCTAGTATACTTGCATATCCCTTGCTAGTATCTCACTAAGCTAGACCTTGTGCATGATCTAGTCTTCAAACAACATCTTGTTATCTGAAATATCAACTTAACTTACTGTGTAATTGTAATTTTTCTTATTTGCCGCTAAAAAATTCTCACATGAATACATATAAAGAAATGTATTTGTACATAATGAGGTAATTCCAAAGGTACAATTGCATTTAAGATGACCACAATTTAGCTGTAGAAGCAATACAAATATATCTGAAAAAAGCAAAGCTATTTGGCTCTCTATAAGATGTACACTACTGTTTTCAGATTGATTTTGTAACAGAGTCTCACTCTAAAGGCCAGGCTGGCCCAAAATTCATACCAATCTTCTGAGTTTCACCTCTTGAGTACTGGGATTAATATATAAACTAGCATGTCTGACAACATTTTTCTGACTTACACTACATTTTTAGAAATATCCTAAGACCTAGGATAGTAATAAAATTAAGCTATTTAAATGAGACTTAGATTAAAATGAAGAAAAATCTCCTAGGAACACCTTGAATTAGAAAATTTATTAAAAGTGATCTTAGAAATTTCCCAGGAAAGGAGAAAAAGTAATATAAATACTTATCTTGGATTTTAGGTGGCAAGAAAAAAAGGCAAAACAATGGCATAAAATACAAAACAATGATACTGCTGAAAATTTTATTCCAATGAGACAGAAAGCTGATATAGACACAGTACACTAGTCAATAGGCAGCTATGAATTCTACCATAAATACAGGTAGCCATAGATTCGCTATGAAGCCTGTACACTATTCTATAGGCAGGTATACACTAAATGTTAGGTACTGAAACATTTTCAAACACTCAATAGCCTAGCATCCCAGAACCTCCTTGCAGTGAAGAAGGTTACTATGCAAGTAAGAATCTGATACAAAATAAATGGTGACAGGTTTCACAGTAAACAAGAATCTGCTCTTCTGTGGCTAGAAAAGCAAGCCACTACAGCAGCTAGGTTCCAAAGGTCCACTAAATGGAATTATAGAAAATCTCTTAAAACAACTGATGATGCCAAGGATGAGAACATATGCTTCCAGCTTAAAACAAGTATTCCTAATGGACCAGGCCTTTTCACTCTATATGGATGGGTCTCAGTTTGAAAACCATTTTCACAAGATTAACTCATTTTATTCCTACCATAATCCTTTGTCTAAGAAATTAATGTCATGGGATAACATTTGAAAAGTAAATAAAGAAAATATCTAATAAAAAATTAATAAAAAGAAATTAATGTTATTAATCCCACTTGATAAATAAAATAAAAGCTCAGATTTAGAACCTTATTTTAAATAGCATAATAATCTGAAAAGTTAACTTTCAAATTTTCAAAATGTCAAAGATTTATTTACCCTCAAACTCTCTTTTAAGATAAAATCTATTCCTGTCATAACTGTAACATGTATTCTCTCTAGTTATTAAAAGAAAGTTTTAACCAAAAACTATCATTCCACCAGTAGCTGAAAACCACATCTTAAGAGATGACAAATGAAAATAATGATCGAAGTGATTTCAGTTTAAACAAAGCACAAGATTTCCCCATCTTACCATCTTTAATTAAACCATTTCAGTGACTTTGGAGGTGTTGGGAAGGAACAGTCAACTTCCCTCGCTCCTGCACATTTTCATTATTTCCTGGGGAGCAAAGTACATTTTTCAAGGAGAAACAGAAAGCACAGTTGTAACTTTTACCTACCCCCTTGCTGATAGCTTCCTAGGAGAGCAGAAATGCTGGCTTATCCATTAGCCTGTAGCCAGGCTCACTTGTCCCTGCCCTCTTCTTTAATCCTTTTCAGAACAAGCCAGTTTGTAGGATTTAACAGAATACTTCCAGTCCAACACTACAAGGTAGCCTCCTCCTTTAAGCAGAGTCTGGGCTGGGAACCAGGACAGTGTTTTGTAATTCAGAGGTCCACATAGCCACAGACATTATAGTGAGGTCTGCAATCACTTTTCTCAGTAGGGTGTTGAAAACAGATTGATCTCCCATTGTTCTTTTTCTGATTTCTCAACTTTGGGAAGAAAACTCAGGGAATTTCCTCTAAAACTACAAGAAAGAATCAGCAACATGGAAAAAGAACTTTTGTTTTTTCTCCCATGCTATTTCCAAAAAGTTCTAAATAAAGAATCCATATATGTAAATGAAAAGATGGTTTTACTGTATCCAACAAACATTACTGTTTCTTCAACCACAGCATCAAGATGATCACAAGAATACAGTAAACATTAAGAAGCCAAAGTACTTAAACTATAGAGATGGGAACTATATTGATATAGGGAAAGAGACAGAGAGGAAGGACAAAGAGGACAAGAGGAGGACAGACAAAAAATAGTATTTGCCTCCAGCAGTCATCAGATTTTCAAGCAACCTCTAGTTAGACCAGATGATCTCAATATTTCAAAAATTATTCTGAATTTATTTTCCTTTATTTCTGTCTGAAAGCTCATGTGTAACTTGCTGCTAATACTATAAGTATTACAGCTCTAAGGGGAAGGGTATCCTAGTAGTTGGGAACTGAGGAATACCACAAACTCATGCCCCCAAGAAACTTCACACAAGAGATTTACTGAGAAAGACACAGAAGGGTGATTACCTCTGCTCACGAAGGAAGCAGCAAAGGACTAAGCAGGAGGCAGATTTTATGTAGGGTTTCTAAGTCGGGGGTGGGGGGGAGGTTTCCAGGGAGGCTTGGGACTGTTGGGATTTTATAGACTGATTTTAGGGCATGCTTACAAATTACTGATATTCTGTGGCCTGAGCTTAGAGCAAGTAGATTAGTAGGATTCTGCGCCCTGATAGTGGGAAAAACACAGAAATTGATGGGATTTTGTGGCCAGATCTTGTGTTCTTTTTCTGTAAGGCATAGATTGCTACCTGCATCTCCAGGAGCTGGAAACGGCCAGTAAGGCCACTAGAGTAGTATGGGGTTGGGGGCTGATGACTTACATGCCCCAAGAAGCTGAGCCTGGTTGTCAGAGTAGTAATTCATACTGTACCTTGAGGGGCTCACATTCACCAGTTTAAATCATGGTTTTACATGGTTAGCAGCTTGCAACTACAGAAATTAAGCACTGAGTAATATGGGCCTTTCCTTGACCTGGAAGGGCAGAAATAATCCTCTGCTGAAGTGTCTAAAAGGTCTGACTCAAGGTACTTAAATAAAAAGATCTGTCATGTGAGTAGGTGTGGTGGTACATGACATGTCTTTACTCTAGCACTCAGGAAGCAGAGGCAGATGGATCTTTCTAAGTTCCAGGCCAGCCTGCTCTACAGAGGGAGCTCAAGGACAAAGAGACCAAGACTAAAAAACAGGA
Organism: Mus pahari; assembly: GCF_900095145.1. Taxonomy (NCBI): domain Eukaryota; kingdom Metazoa; phylum Chordata; class Mammalia; order Rodentia; family Muridae; genus Mus; species Mus pahari. The sequence continues at coordinate 20,006 of NC_034599.1, read as the reverse complement.
AAAAAAGATGAATAAAATTCCCAGGTTTGTGAACTTCAGTTCTGTCATTAGTCTACTTCCTGCAGCTATTATCTTTTGCCACTAGGTGTCAAGGATGCAAAGGTAGGTCAAAAGGTGGCCAAACTGCACTAGAGAACATCTGGATTTCCCTTAACTGCTAATGTGAAATGTATACATAAATGAACAGATTTTTCATAGCATCGAATGAACTATAAGATAAAACTTCAGACATCTCAAATGAGAGACTAAAAACTTCCCACTCTGGAAGTAATTAAAGTGTAATGCCCTTTCTCTCTCTCTCTCTCTCTCTCTCTCTCTCTCTCTCTCTCTCTCTCTCTCTCT
>NC_034599.1:0-19654 GCF_900095145.1 Mus pahari | reverse complement strand
TTTTTTTTTTTTTTTAAGATTTATTTATGTTTGTGAGTACATTGGGACACACCAGAGGAGGGCATTGGATCCTATTACAGATGGTTGTGAGCCATAACATGGTTGCTTGGAATTGAACTCAGGACCTCAGGAAGAAGAGCCAATGCTCTTAACCGCTGAGCCATCTCTCCAGTCCAGCCCTTTCTATTTAAAAAAAAAAAAAATCTTATTTATTTTCTTTACAATGTAGATAGCTCCAAAAGGGTGAAGGGGAGGCAATGTACAAGGTAAAAATATGCTAAAAGCTAATTAAAAAAAAAATTTCATACTGCACTTACCGCTGACCCCAAACTGAGAGAAATAATCTCATCTTCAAATGCAGAATGTGTGTCAATATGGGCAGGAATTCCTGAGATAGAAAACATGACATCATTTCATTGTCTGATGCAGATTCAGACTGGGCACACCTAGCTGCACGTAAGTACAGTGAAAAGGGTGTTTGATTCTTTAAAAGCTACTATAATCTTAGTTAAAGGCAAGCATAATAAATATGACTCAACAAATTTAAAATGAATCTGAAACAATATCTCAACATCATCACATTGAGACTTGACTATAAAATCCGGGCTCAAGAATCATTGTTTAAATAGGACCATTCACAGCATAAGAGGACAATGTGGAAGACAAATACTAGTCTCTTCTCTCTCACTCTCTCTCTTCCCCTCTTTGCCCCTTTCTCTCCTCCTCCTCTTCCTTTAAGCACTGGGATTCTCAAGGACTTGGAGAGCAGAGGACAAAAGTAAGGACTAAGTGTATCAAGACACCACTTCCTGTAAATGAGCAGCCATTGCTAAGGGAACTGCAACACAAAGAAACAATACAAAGAAAAAAAGATACATTCTCCTAAAGGATTATAGACAGGAATATATGCAGTTCAGATACAGTATGGGTATGACAGCACACACCTGCAATCCTGGCACTCCGGGAGCTGTGACAGGAGCAGCTCAAGTCTGAGTCAGTCTGGCTAAACAATTAAGATCCAGCCTTAGGGCTGGTAATGGAGCTCAGTGACAGGGCTTGTGACTAGCAGGTACTAGGCCCAAGTTTACTACTCAGCACCACAATAAAAAAATAAAAAATGATAAAAGCAGAGGAAAAAAAAATCAGCTTCTGCCAAAACTAAAATCCTAAAAAAAAAAAAAAAAAAAAAATAACTACTATAAATTTGGGTGAAAATGCTATTAATAAGTGAAGGAAACCTATCTATATCTAATATTTTCACTGGCACTATATTCTCAGAGTTGTCTTCCAGATTTTAAAATAGAAGATGAGAGAAATCATCCACCCAGTTAGCCTTCTTCATTTCTGTGGATTACAAGCTTCTTACACTGGAAATTTTTGTTTGTTTGTTTTCCAAGCTACCAACTCCATCTCTAACATTTGAGAGAGGAACAAAAACAAACAAAAACCAAAAAACAGCAATGCATGCTCATTTAATTTTGTTTTATAATGGAAGTTCCTCAAGAGATGGAGGTACAGACTACAAGAGCAATTAGCAGCAATATAGATAAGAAATATAAGCAGAGCAGCCTCAAAATGAGTTTGAGCTAAAACAAAAATTACTAAATTTTAATTTTTGATCTTAAAAAGTTTTATAAACTTTTTAATTCTAAAATATACAACTAGGATTTTAAAGAAGAAGCAACTGGGACTAGAGACAGGGCTCTGAGTTTAAGAACACCCCTTCCCCTACCTGAACTGCTTGGTTGGGTCTCAGCAGGAGAGGATGTGCCTAGTCCTGCTGGGACTATGTGTCCCAGCATTGGGTCATACCTAAGCAGGGGCTTCTCCTTCTCTGAGGAGAAAAGGAGAGGGTAAGGGGAGCATTTCTAAGTGTGGGACTGGAAGGAGAGGAGAGGAGAGACTGCAATTGGGATGAAAGAGAATAAAAAAATTTATTGAAAAAAAAAAGGAGCACTAGCTAATCCATCAGAGGACCAACACAGCAGCTCACAACCATCCATAACTACAGTTTCACAACACTTAATGCTCTCTTTGATCTCCAAGGGCACTAAGGACACATGTGATTCATGCAGGTAAAAACGGTCACCTACATAAAAGAAAATAAATGATCTAAAAAGTAAAACAAACATTTTTTTTTATAAAGAAACACCTACCATGCCCAGGTTCATATTGATTTATGGTCAACTGGTCTGGTTTATGTTTAATATAACCTTCTTTCAACAACTTCTCCAAAATGCTACTGCAAATCTCAGGAAGACCTAAAGTCAGTAACCAGAAAAGCAAAACACACTCAAATATCTTTATGTTTAATCATGAATAAAAAGACAGTATGATAGTGATCAAAGTTTTTAGTGTTGTAAAATAACACTAATAAATAAACATGGTAAATAAAAATGATAAACAAATAAAAGTGATACATCCACAGGCAAATTAAATTAAATAGATTTGTAAGACTCCTTTAAAGTTATTACACCACTGATTCTAGCAAATAAAAAGCACAAAATCGTAATTTTACTACTAATAATGTTGATACTTTATAAAATAATAAAACTTAATACACATTGCATTGCCCATATCCAAATTTAATGTTTCATAATACCTTACACCTCAGGCTGAGAGTAATTTTATATCTTATTTTTCATGTACTTGTGTCTTGACTGATCCATCACATGAGCTTAGATATAGAGACTTTCCACTGGTAGCATAATGTCAGCTCCCAAACACCTTTAGATTTTAGAGAAATTTGAATTTTGGATTTTCAGATTAGGGAGGTTTAACCTGTAGATTTTATGTTAGAAATTAAATCGAATACTTTGTAAAGTTTTAAAAGTATTCCATTTACCTCAAAGATTTTAAATTATTACTTTTTAAAAAAATCATACAATTCCAAGTAAAATTTTTATGAGGTCATAAATGTGATTTCACCATGTCTGAAAGCCTTAAATATGATCAAGATCATAAAAAAATATATGTAGGACTGGAGATGGTTCAACCCACAAAGGACCAGTTGGATAAGATAGTAAAAAAGCTGGGAATGGTAATATATACCTGTGAAAAATAGGCAGAGACAGGCAGATCACTAAGGTTCAGTGGTCAACCAGACTGGTCTATTTGATGAGTTCAATGCCAGTGATACCCTGTCTCAAAATAAGACGGACAGCTCCAGAAGAACAATACTGAAGACTGTCCTCTTCTCAAAGACACATGTACAAACACACACACACACACACACACACACACACACACATACAAAAACACAAATAAATAAACACATAAATATGTAAAATTGAATCTAATAGATGAATTACTGCCAGTTGAACTTAGGTAACCAATTTATATAGACCATTTTTAAAAATGCATCCAGTAAAAGATATGAAAAGAAAATCAGAAAAGAAATTACAAGTGGCCAACCTCATTACTAACTAGGAAACCATACACTGAAAGACTGTGCAGCATGTTGGAAAGAATGGAAAGGGAGAGTGTGTAAGAATATACTGACCCAGCTCTTTGAAGGAAAGTGTGTCTGCTAGATGAACCTAAACTGAAAAGCAGCAACTCTACATTTTTGCAGTCCTGCTTAAGAAACTGTTACACAGCATATGAAGAAGTACACAGAAAGATACTCACTAAAGTACTATTTGTGAGTGTTGAAAATTAGAAATAACCTGAATGCTTGAGGTAGGTAATTGTGAGTGCTGAAAACTAGAAATAACCTGAATGCCTGAGGTAGGTAACTACCCTGACGCACTTTAAAATGAAAACATGACTTAAGATCTCCAAGGCACCCAGCACTCGGGCGGCAGTCAGGCGAATTTCTGAATTCAAGGCCAGCCTGATCTACAAAGTGAGTTCCAGGACAGTCAGGGCTATACAGAGAAACCCTGTCTTGGAAAAAACAAAAAACAAAAACAAACAAAAAAAAAAAAACAAGAAAAACAAAAATCAAAAAACAAAAATCTCCAAGGCACAATATAGAATATAAAGTATATAGAAATGATATATACTGTATATGAATGATAGAAGACTACTTTTATGATATGAGGCTACTCATGTTCAACTATATACTTGACTACATGTACACATTTGAATATGAACTCGTTTCATTAAAAAAAAAAATAAGAATGTGTGGTAAACTGATAAGAGCACCTACTTTTAAAGGGAAGGAGTAGAGAAGGAGGGTAGAAGTAAACAGGAGCCTTGACTTCATCAGATGTTTGAACTTTTACAACAAAACCAGGCCACTTAATAAATGAAAATGCCCTAAATTTAATCAGTTATCTCAACAGTTTGCTGATAGATGACATGCACCTCAACTAAAATTAACTTCTAATGTATCACATCTTTCTTTCTAAGCCAGCAATAACAGTATATTAATATGTACTTACCCCCAGGTAAGGGCTTATCTTTATCCACAGTGTTGTTCTCATAGTGAAATTCATAACCAAAATGTTTTACTCTTCTGTGTTTTAAGGACCTTTGAACTGTATAAAGAAAATAAACTCTTCGATAAAAATTAACAGCAACCCTTCATATATCATTTAACATTGTAAGGAGTCAAAGGCAATAATGACTTCTGTTAATTGCTAAATTATTGTTTGAACAGCATAAGCCATTTTGCTTATATCATTTGTTTTGTTATGTTTAAAACACTTAAGAATTTCAAGTATTAACGGGACAGAAGTGTGTATATATACAGCCACTCATAGGATTGCTAATGATCTGGAGAGAGGCAGAGCAGCTCTCATAGCAGTTTCATACTCATTGGATATCCTATACTACTGAGAGGATCTTAGAGGAACCCTCAGGGCAGAAGGGAGCTGTTGGGAGCCAGGTCACTCTATGGCTTCTCAGAGGCCATGATGAAATGAGAAAAGAACACTTCCTCTATGTCTTTGCTCCATACAGATCTGGCAAGTTCTAGTCTGGGGCTTGGGCCAGGGCCTTGAAAGAGTCAAAGTTTCAGTTTCTGGGAACCTGACTTTTCTCTTTTGAAGAAATGGTAGTTATCAGTCCCAGGGTCACTGAGTACTTGGTCGGTGGCACACATGAGATATACTGTGTTCTTTTGTGCAACATTAGATGATTAACTTTCTCCTGATTTTGTTCCATTTTCCCCCTATAAATTGTATATATGATGCTGTACTTCTTAATAAGCTTGTTTGACATAAAGCATACTTGTGTAAGACCTGCTGACCTGAACGTTCTCATCTTGATCCCCTAGTCAACCTCCTCAGGAAACTATCATTAAGAACAGTCTGCTGGTCCAAGTCAATGACCAAACAAGATTTCAAACAGTGGAGGGATGATAGAAGCTATTCCTCTGGGGTTTATAAAAGACTGGAATTTAGAACTGGTAGCTTTACAAATGTTATATATAACACTACTTAATAATTGTCAGTGTAGCTTGCCCACTATTAGGCCTAAGCTGCTTCCAGTGATCTTGAGGAAATAGTAGAATGTCAGCAAACCTATAGTGTACAACAAGAAAACAAAAGCAAGACCAGAAATAGGATAGTATCCAGCAATCTAATTTTTGGACCATAGATTTTTACTTACAATTCTGATTGCCTATATCTCCTGTCCAATTAACACTTTCCAAAAGCATTTTCTCCTCCTCAGAAGAAATAATTTCTTCTACGACCAAAAGGCCTGGAGGTAAGGCTTGAAGTCCAATTTTTTTCCATTGTGCTACAGAAAAACAAAAACATCAGTCTTATGCAAAACCCATACTCCTCTATACAAAGAACTGTGCTCCAGAAGCATAGTCTGAAAGGCTCTTAATTGTCATTTCAGAAGTAAGAATGCTAAATGGACCCCACAAAATGGGGGAAGAAAAAAAAAAAATCAGTCATACTGCATGTTATGCTCTCTTCAGCAAAGAATGGTACCCAAGTCTTCTCTTTGTACATAAATAATTGAGTTGCTTTCTAAACATCATTCAAGGATTACGCTTTTCATAATACTTATTGTATAAATTGTTATAAAAAAAGTCAAGTGTAAAACAGTACAGAATGAGAACAAAAACTGATGATCATTTTACACAATGTAGAAGTCTTTATGATATCTCTTCATGATTAAAGGGTTGATGAAACTAGAAAGTACTATACCCCAACATATATAGCAAACCTACATACAGAGAAAAACTGAATTATTTCCTCTAATATCAGAAGAGTAATGATACAAAAGTGCCTGCCTTCTCTCTACTCTTATTCAATATAATGCTTGAAGTCTTAGCTAGAGCAGAAAGAGGAAGAAATAAAAGAGGTATACCCAGAGAAAGAAGTTATCTATATTTGTGTTCATAAACTCTCCACCAGAAAACACTTAAACCCGATAAACACTTTCAACAAAATGAGTACAAGATCAACACCCAAACATCAGCTTTTGTATATGCTAATAATGAAGCAGCAAAGAAAGGAATCAAAGGGAAGTTGTTTGTTATTGTCTTTTTTTTTTTTTGTTCACAGGCAAATGAATAAAGCAGACAATTCTCAAAAGAAGAAATAGAAACAACTAAAAATCTCTGAATGTTCAACATTTTTAGCCAACAGAAAAGTAAACATTAAAACTTTTGGGTATATACCCAGGAGTGGAAAAGCTGGATCATATGGAAATTCCACTTCAAGTTGTTGTCCATATCCCCACTAGCAGCAAATAAGGACTCCTCTCTTCCCACATTAACCTCTGGCCTCCACAGGCACAGCATGATCAAGCACACCAGCATACACCTCCCATATATAAAGAATAATTGAAAGAGACTCTGTAAGACGAAAATTCACACAAAAAAGTAAGTTGAAAGAAGCTAACATCAAGGTACCTTTTTCAACAAAATTCAAGTACAGAAAGATCTTCTGCCCCAAATCATCAAAGATTTCTTTTCCATTGAGGGTAAAATAAGCTTTCTTGGATTCTTCAATAGTTTGGAATATTACAAATGCATATGGTTTATTAGGTGGCATGAGGAGAGCTTCCACAGGTCCACATTTCTCTAAAGTCAAAAGCAGTTGTTTCCTACTCACACCATTACCCAGACCACCATTGGCAACAACCAGGCTCTTAAAAAAAAAAAAAAAAAAAAAAAGTAATAAGCAATGGATATAATGGATATAGCCTATTTATTTTCAAGTTAAAATGAAATTACATTATTTCAGAAAAATGTAATTAAAAATAGTTTCTGATTTTTGCGTACATATAAATAGTTATTTGTTCTGATAGCTTCATACAAAGTATACAAACTAATTTATTAAATATTTGGGGTAAAAGTATGCCTATGCTATAAACATTTATTTTTAAATACTTCTATTGCTGATATTTTCATTTCTTCATCACTAGAAAAATAAGTTAAGAGATAAATTCCTATTGTTCAGAAATCCAAATTAGCATAATAAAAATAAAGGAAAGAAGAATAGAGAGAAAAGCATGCAGCCAGCAGTCGCCTTGATACTTTTGCCAGAGTATGAATGCCTTACATTCCTTTACCCATTTAATCATATTTAGCATAATTTCTAAGGCAGAGTAAACATTTGTATAATATAAGCCCCACTTTATAGAGCAGGAAACTACTCACCACAAAATCGAGTTAAGTGAGTAATTAAGGAGCTAGGTTTAAATATTATTGCTGTTAGTCTTCTGGAACTCATACTTTGAATAAAACCATTATGCCATGTTTACCAAAAAGGTAAAGCCAAGAAATTGAATAAAAAAATTAATAGCAGGTTCATGAAACATGAAAAGATTTCTGCTCAAGGAAATTAACTGAGTCAAAAATAGTTCAGTCAAATTTCAAGTAATTTTCTTTCCTTTATAAATTGCAAGCTTATTTTCTGTCACTTTGAAGACTGCTCTAAGCTGGGCGTGGTGGCACACGCCTTTAATCCCAGCACTCCAGAGGCAGAGGCAGGCGNATTTCTGAGTCCGAGGCCAGCCTGGTCTACAGAGTGAGTTCCAGGACAGCCAGGGCTACACAAAGAAACCCTGTCTCAAAACAAAACAAAACAAAACAAAACAAAAAAACCAAACAAACAAACAAACAAAAAAAGAAAGAAAGAAAGAAAGAAAGAAAAGAAGAAGACTGCTCTAGTCAAGGGATTTGGAGTGAAAGAGGGAATCCTCTCATCTTTATTTTGATGTTCATGGTATAGTACTCTCATAGTTACTATACTTTAAAAAAAAATTCCTTATATAATGCTAAAGTATGTCAATGTAATTTACCACCTATTATTTCTAAATCTTATTTGTATACACGTGAAAGCGTGTGTTTGTGTGTGTGTGTATGTCTGTGTGTGGGAGTGCATGTGCCACAGTACCCATGTATTATGAATATATTATGTAGGCTGTCCTGGAACTAGCTCTGTAGACCAGACTGATCTCGAACTCACAAAGATTCATCTGCCTCTGACTCTAGAGTGCTTAGATGAAAGATATGCACCACCACTCCGTATCTGGGATGGTGTACTCTTATCAATTTCATTATTTATACCAAGTATTGAAAATATTCCTAAAAGAGTATTTCTAGGGTATACAGATCATTCAAATTTCTCAGATCGATTTATTTAATATGCTTTTAAAATGTGAAAAGCATTCTTAGCCCACAAGACACATTTGCTCTCAGTATAATAGTTTACTAACTCCTTGAAATGTATTTAGCTCAAAATTAGTAAATTAACTAGATTACATAAAATGAGGATATCTATAACCTTCCTTGAAGAGAGTGTAATAGAATTGCCAATAAATTGGACAATAAGAAAGATAAAACTCTCTTCTATAGAGTCTAGCCAAATACATTTAACACACAAGTATAAGGATATACTTATATTCAATTCATTGCTACAATACTACATTGAACAGCATAAAATTTATTCTCAGATTGCTTTACCATGGACCTTATTCAGTAAGTTATTTTCAAAACATGCCATAACAATTTGGTTATATGTGGCAACTATTACAAAAACATTTTAATTCTTTCCCTAAAACTGAGTAAGAGACACTAAAGGAAACAAAGTACCTTTTTCTATTCTCTGTACATCCTCATATAACATGATCTAGAATACCAGTATACTGGATGTTTTGCATCAACTTAGATCCACCTAGAGACACTAGAGAAGAAGGAGCCTTGGTTGAGGAAATGCTTTCATAAGATCCAGCTCTAAGGCATTTTCAAACCTAGTGATCAATGGGGGAAGGCCCAGCCTATTGTGGGTTGTGCCATCTCTGGTCTGGTGGTCCTGGGTTCTATAAAAGGAAGGCAGAGCAAGTAAGGGTAATCAAGCCAAAAAGCAGGAGCAGCCATGGCCTCTGCATTAGCTTCTGTCTCCAGGATTCTTCCCTGTTTGAGTTTCTGTCCTGAATTCCTTCAGTGATGAATAGGGCTGTGGAAATGTAAACTAAATAAACCTCTTTCTCTCCAGCTTGCTTTTTGGTCATGGTGTTTTGTTGCAGCAATAGAAACCCTAACTAATACAAGTTGGCACCAGAAGTTGTGACAAACATGATCATGTTTTGGGGAGGATGGTGGAAGAACAGAAGCCAGTATTATATGTCTTTTCTGCTATGATGGACTGTAGTTTCTAAATTGTGATTAAAAAAATAATTTCTTTCTTCCTTATTCTGTCACATATTCTGTTGTAATGATAATAAAAGTAACTAATATAGTACTCAACTGAACTTTCTTTCACAGGAAAAAAGCATGGATAAGTTGACTTATCCAATCATACCTTGGTGTCTTCAATGATCAGAGGCTACTTAGAAGTCATTAGTCACTTCATTAATAAATAAAAGACAAGTAGATTTACCTCTGAGAGTCCAAAAGCTTTAGCTATACAATGCCCAGCTTAGAAATAAAGCCCAAGTCAAAAGTAATGTTCCTACCTAAATAAGGAGAGAAGTGAGGATTTAAACTGAGCTGTAATTTAAAGACCAAGAAACTTTACAGTAGCTCATATCATCTTATTTAATTACTGCCAACAGACAGTGAAAAGGTTTTATAAATAAGGGCTAATGAAAATATTTTGTATTATATAATCTAAATACTTTATAACATAGAAAAGGGAAGAAAAGAAGCAAGATTGCATTAGGATATAAAAGATCTACCTTCAAGTTTCTATTCAATCACTACCTGGTTTATAATAGAGGAAATTAACCTCTCTAGTTTTCCAATCTAGCTCATATAGACTTTTAAAAAGAACTAAACATGGGCTGGTGAGATGGCTCAGTGGGTAAGAGCACCCGACTGCTCTTCCAAAGGTCCGGAGTTCAAATCCCACATGGTGGCTCATAACCATCTGTGACAAGATCTGACGCCCTCTTCTGGAGTGTCTGAAGACAGCTACAGTGTACTTACATATAATAAATAAATAAATAAATCTTTAAAAAAAAAGAACTAAACATAATAATGATTGTTGAATTTGTATTATCAACTGTAAAGACTTGTGCAATATTATTACTAATATGTACCTGCAACATGCTCTAGTTTAGTGGTTCTCATCCTGTGAGTCACAACCACTGAAAAATACATACTTCTGATGGTATTAGGAAATGAGACACTGTTAAACAACAAAATTTAGCATGAAGTGGCACATCCTGCCACAATGTATATTTAATATGGGCGCAATACATAACAATTACAGCTTTGAGCTATACTTTACAATATTAAAATAATACCCATGGCAGGGAGCTAACCATTGACCCTTTAAGTGATACTCTGCTATGCTTGCAGACAGGAGCCTAGCATAATTGTCTTCTGAAGAGCTTCATCTAGCAGCTAATGGAAACAAATTTAGGGATCCATGGCCTAACATTAGGTGGATCCCGGGGAGTCTTATGGGAAAGTGAGGGAAGGGACCGAGGGTCAAGGATAACACAAGATCTATAGAGTCAACTAACCTAGGGAGATGGGGGCTCACAGAGACTGAACCACCAACCAAAGAGCATACATGGGCTAGATATAGGCCCCCTACACATAGGTAGCAGATGTAAAGCTTGATCTTTATGTGTGTCTCCTAAAAATTGAAGCCAGGGCTGTCTCTGACACCATTGCCTGCCTTTGGGTCCCTTTCCCTTAGCTAGGCTGCCTTGTCTGGCCTCGGTGAGAGAGGATGTACCTAGTCCTACTCCAGTCTGATGTGCCTAAATGGATTGGTGCCCATGGGGTGTGGGCGCTGCCCTTTTCTAAGTAAAAGGGGAGTGGGGAGGAATGGGGATGTAGTGATGGTCCTGGTACTGGGGGAGGGCTGTGACAGGGATGTAAAGTAAATAAATTAATTATGGAAAAAGAAACAAAAAACCCATAATACATTAACATATTGATACAGCCACATTCAAATGATAATAACAATTTAAGGTCACCTGAGTGGGATAAGACACTGCCTGGATGCCTTCATGTTTCAGTAGCACATGCCTGGCTTTACTCTGTTTCCTTAAGAACTTCTTCTCCATTTTAGTGAGTTTCAAAACACCTTTATGATTGATATTCATAGTAATACTGTAAATAAAATGTATAAAAAGTATGTCTTAAAAGTCTTAAAGGAACAATTATTATTCATACATTCTATACTTTATAAAATTTTCTGTGTTACAAAAAAAAAAAAAAGAAAGAAAGAAAGAAACCTTAGTTTCCTTTCCAAAAATCTAGGAAATTGAAAACAAATAAAAATGTTAAAATACTTCAGAATTTAACACAATTCATAACAATTCATCTGTTAGCTTAAGTTTTCCATCATGATGTAAACTCTTGGAAAGTAGGAATGCCAGCATATAGTATGTGACCAGGAAACATATGGAAAGAATGAGTGAATGGTAACTAAGTGAGCATGTATGCCTATGATAGTTTCAGTGCTCTAACTATACAAATATAACATGGCACATGACTTTGTGGGAACTTGGGAGATGAGCAAAACAAGCACATACCAAACAATGAAAAATTATAACATATCTCCATATAATTAACTGCTAATAGTATTTAACAGTATTACTGGTTTTTGTGGCATAACTAGAGACCAAAACACAAAAACGATGTTACTGAAAAAGTTTGTAAAAGTTCAAATTAGAAGGACCAGAACAACATAGTCATTTAAAAGGAAGGTATTCAATAGGCATTCAGTGAGAAAATAAAAAAAAAGGAAAAATGATAATGTCCAACAACAATAGTCAAATACAGACATAATTTGAAGGGTTCCCCCTCCCCACTTTCTTGTTGTTTTGTTTTGAAAGAGGGTCCCATGTATCTCTCAGCCTGGTCTCCAAATTGTGACAAGGCAGAGGATGACCTTGCATTTCTGATATCTACCTCTGAAGTGGGTATATACCCACAAGTCCAGTATATGCTTATGTTTTGTTTATTTAGGCACTTTCTTACTATGAAGCCCTAGGTGACCTCAGACTCACAATGCTAATCCTGTCTCAGTCTTTGTCTGCTAGGAATACATCATGTCCAGCTGGCATAAAATTTTTTGAGTAGCAAATGTTTACTGACCCTCTAGAATAAAGCTGCATACCTCAATGTAAACAAATAAAATAAACAAAATTATGTTTCAAAACAACTAAGGCACAGTCAAAACTCTAGTAGTTTGACAGTAGAAAAATGGCATTACTTCAGTTTCTTAGCAAACAAGTTAGGAGGTACAGTCAGTAAAGCAGGCTAATTGTAAATAATGATAGGACAGTGCGTAATGAGAAGACCTGCAATAATCCACCTGTAGCAAGCAGAAATGTTAACCTAGTTTTTACTGTTGGCATAAAAGGAAAGGAAAGGAGAGGGCAAGAATGAGAAAAGAGTTCTCACAGGATCAATAGACCTTGGTTGATTACTCAGATATGAAGAAGAGGGATCAGGTCAGTGCACAGCTGCTTGGATGCACCTGGCATGTGACAGGAGTAAGGTCACTATTAAATAAAATACTAGCCATGGCAGTTGTTCAGTTGCCTTCAGTCTGAGCAAATTCTCTGGTGGTAAGAAGAGAACAGAGAAATAAAGGCTCTGCTACTAGTAAACTCTCAATATATCTTGTTGGATAGTACCCCAAGTACCAATTGTATTGTGTCCATGTCTGAGTTAGAAAATAGAGCTGTGGCTAGAGTGATGGCTCAGTGGTTATAAGTACTAGTTGCTCTTCCAGAGGACCTGGGTTCAAGACCTAGCACCCACATAGCAATTCAAACCATCCACAACTCCAGTTACAGATCTCACTCCTTCTTCTGGCATGTAGGTGGTATACAAGATACACATGCAGATGATACATGTCTTTTGAATTAATAAGCTATCGAATTTACATTATCTATTTAAAAAGAAAGCAGAGTTAAACATTAAGACTTAGAAAAAAAATTACCCCGTTTCTGAATTACACACACTATTTTTTTTCTTACACTCATTGTTTGTTATCTTCTATAAGTGAATAGAAAGTTAAGTACATGAAGTAGTGATTTTGTCTGTATTATTCACTGGGTAGCACACAGCACTTAAACAGGACGTGATATCCAGGAGCAACTCATTAAATATACATATTTAAATAGACCTAAGCAGAATTTGCCATTTTAGCTACTAAACTCCGTAATTTCTAATTTTGGCAGCCATCTTCAGCGATTTCTGTAACACCCACCGAGTGAGTATCCCAATTACCTTCATGTGTTGGAGTCAGAAACTCTCGCCTACAATCATGGGTACCTGGCAAACAGCTAGAGACAAAGGTTAAACGAAATCATCCAAACCACAGTCTGACACTACTCCACCCTAGAGGCAGAAGGACTGATCAAGAAAAAAACATAAGGCAGATGTGGGCCGAGTGAGTGCCTTGCATATCCGTGCTTCACAGAATCGATGCTTGCTGAAAAACGACTAAAAGCAAGGGCTGGTCTTCAACACCTATGTCAGCTAACACAGACAACGCTAGGCACCTATCATATGCCAAACATAAGGACAATAGATCCTACCAGGGCTCCCAACAGCCTTACCTCCCCAACCCATAAACTGCACCTTCGCGGTCTGAGTCGGAACATGCTGGTCAGGACAGAGCAGACAGGGAGCTGAAAGGAGTAAGCCACCGTTTGCGATCCTCCATACCCCCAGCCCCCAATCAGGTGGCGTACACTTTTCTCTCTCCTCACCAGAAATGTTCACCTCCCAGCTGCTTCGTCAATCGCCAGCCTTCCCCGGTGCCGCCTAGACAGCTAAGCAACTGCTCTCACACCCTTTCACCTGGACGCCGCCATGTTGCAGACAATAGTACTACATTTCCCATGAGTCCCTGGGGCTACCACAACCCCCTCCGGGACTCAAATTCTTTGTTGACCCTTTCTTCCCCAAATGTCTGTAAACTGTTGCTTGGAACAGAAAAATTGGCTGCTTTATTTGGGTGAATAGTAATCGTTGGAGTAGGACCTACAACTATAACGTTACTACATGCTAAACATTTGATCTTATACTCACAGATAACTGTAGTCTTAAGGCAACTTAACCTGTGTAAACGACACCAATCGAAACGCAGAGTTGTATAGCTCAGTCACAACTCCTATACGTAAGGCTCAGAACACTGCAGAGAAAATGGAGGCGGAGAAACGGAAGTTTACTGTGAATTGTGTCTCCCGGGAACATAAGAAGCCACACCCGTAAAATCTCTCTAGCTTGGCTGCCTAAACTGACAATGAAAACAGCTGTGTTTGTGTGGTCACCAAAAAGAATGCATAAACCCTACACAAAGAACAATATGCAAATAAGGAATTCTGAGAGTAAGAGAAATACTCTTCTCCAGGGAAGAGCAGCCAATTGTTTATCCAACAATGAATGGTCAGCCTGAAAACACTTAAATACAAGAAACATTGTACAAACTGTGCAGTTTGTATTAAAGTATGTATGTACAATTAATAATAAAAGAGGTGATGAATTTGAAAGAGCAGGAAGATGGGTACAGGAGAGGGTTTGCAATGAGTAAATTATATTATAATCTAAAAAACCCAGAAAGAGTAGAAACTCTAAAACAGAAGGAATCTACTTCAGGAAAGATATTTCAAAGTAAAGTTTAAATGGCAGAAAGATTGGTTAGAGACAATAATTATATCCCTATTATGAGGTTGACTCATGACAAAAAAACATTAACAGTATTGTTTTTAATTTGTAGTGTTTACTCAACTCCACATTGTTAGGTCTCAAAGAAAGAGGGACAAATCACTGACTGAAGTGCCTACTAAAACATCAACGCAAATACTTGCAGCTCTCTGCAACATTACTCAGTACCTGTTGCTCCTCCCAGCACTGCTTACCTCTCCCCTTCCCCTAAACCTTTCCATTTCAGGGACCTTCTTTCTGCTTCTTCCCTTCCCCCACTTACTGATCTCCATATAACATAGCTATACTAGACACTGGGTCTCTTGATCTCTTGGCTCCTAGCTGGTTCTGCTCCTGGCTCTCTCTTGGTACACTTGCATCCCTCTCTTCTCTCTCACCACCTTCCAACCCCCTAAAGCCAAGCTCTATCTGTTGGCCATGTTCAGCATAAACACTTGCAGATGTTTCTGGCCGTTCTCTCCCTCATATCTACAATAAACTTCCTCTTCAAAACATAACTTGGGGCAGTCATGTTGTTTAATTTTTCCTATGAAGACTTGGGAACCAGATGCTGGGAAGAAAGCCTGCTAGCTCTGAGAGGCAGAGAAAGCACCCAGTTGACCTAACTCCTCAGCCGATGTCCCAGAAGGAATGCCCCTCTCCCATGCCATCTTAAAAAAAATCTCCCATGCTCATGAATTGGCAGAATCAATATAGTCAAAATGGCNATCTTGCCAAAAGCAATCTACAGATTCAATGCAATCCCCTTCAAAATTCCAACTCAATTCTTCAAGGAATAAGAAAGGGTAATTTGCAAATTCATCTAGAATATTAAAAAGCCTAGGACAGCAAAAACTCTTCTCAATGATAAAGGAACCTCTGGTGGAATCACCATGCCTGACCTTAAGCTGTACTACAGAGCAATTGTGATGAAAAGTGCACAGTACTGGTACAGTGACAGACAGGTAGACCAATGGAATAGAACTGAAGATCCAGAAATGAACCTACACACCTATGGTCACTTGATCTTTGACAAGAGAGCTAAAACTATCCAGTGGAAAAAATACAGCATTTTCAACAAATGGTGCTGACACAAGTCGCAGGTATCATGTAGAAGAATGCAAATTAATCCATTCTCATCTCTTTGTACAAAGCTCAAGTCTAAGTGGATCAAGGAACTCCACATAAAACCAGAGACACTGAAAGTTGTAGAGGAAAAAGTTGGGAAAAGCCTCGAAGATATGGGCACAGGGAAAAATTCCTGAGCAGAACAGCAATGGCTTGTGTTGTAAGATTGAGAATTGACAAATGAAACCTTATAAAATTGCAAAGCTTTTGTAAGGCAAAAGACAATGTCAATAAGACAAAAAGGCCTCCAACAGATTCAGANAANATNTTTACNAATCNNAAATCNGATAGGGGACTAATATCCAATATATATAAAGAACTCAAGAAGAAAATCTCCAGAAAATCAAATAACCCTATTAAAATATGGGGTACAGAGCTAAACAAAGAATTCTCAACTGAGGAATACCAAATGGCTGAGAAGCACCTGAAAAAATGTTCAACATCCTTAATCATCAGGGCATTGCAAATCAAAACAACCCTCACACCAATCAGAATGTTTAAGATAAAAAATTCAGGTGACAGTAGATGCTGGCAAGGATGTGGAGAAAGAGAGACAATCCTCCATTGTTGGTGGGATTGCAAGCTAGTACAACCACTCTGGAAATCAGTCTGGCAATTCCTTAGAAAATAGGACATAGTACTACTGGGATACCCAGCAATTCCTCTCCTGGGCATATACCCAGAAGATGTTCCAACTGGTAATAAGTACACATGCTCCACTATGTTTATGGCAGCCTTATTTATAATAGCCAGAGGCTGGAAAGAACCCAGGTGTCCCTCAACAAAAGAACAGATACAGAAAATGTGATACATTTACCCAATGGAGTACTACTCCGCAATTAAAAACAATGAATTCATAAAATTCTTATGCAAATTGATTTATCTGGAGGATATCTGGAAGATATTGGGCGGACATCACCCAATCACAAAAGAACACACATGATATGTAATCACTGATAAGCAGCGGTTATTAGCCCAGAAACTTAGAATATCCAAGATACAATTTGCAAAACACATTAAACTCAAGAAGAAGAAAGACCAAAGTGTGGATACTTCATTCCTTCTTAGAATGGGGAACAAAATACCCATGGAAGGAGTTACAGAGACAAAAGTCCAGACACTGTACCACCCAGGGATCCACCCCATATACAACCACCAAACTCACACACTATTGCATATGCCAGAAGGTTTTTGTGACAGGACTTAAACATAGCTCTCTCTTGTGAGGCTATGCCAATGCCTGCAAATACAGAAGTGGATGCTCACAGTCATTTATTGGATGGAATACAGGGCCCATAATGAAGGAGCTAAAGAAAGTACCCAAGGAGCTGAAGGGATCTGCAACCCTATAGGAGGAACAACAATATGAACTAACCATATCCCCCAGATCTGTGTGTCTAGTTGCATATGTAGCAGAGGATGGCCTTGTCAGCCATCAGTGGGAGGAGAGGCCCTTGGTATTGCGAAGATCATATGCCCCAGTACAGGGGAATACCAGGACCAGAAAGCAGGAGTGGGTGGTTTGTGGAGCAGGGTGGAGGGAGGGTATAGGTGGTTTTGGGGATAGCATTTGAAATGTAAATGAAAACAATATCTCATAAAAATGCCTTAAACATAAAAAAAAAGAGACAGTGATGAATTCTACATAATGAGAACTTCATCATTATAAATGTATAAAATTATTTAAGATAATTGGTATTCATATTAGACATTTGTGATATTTGGAAATAAAATACAAATATATTATGATCAAATCAGGTTATCAGCATTTTCATGCTCTTATATTACTACTGAAAGTTATGATGTAATTTTATCTACTAATTCAAAAAATAGAACATTATCTGTGCTGCGAGCTGATCCTGTGACATAGCGTTCCATACCTAAATACTGCCAGAAGAGAGCTGGTCTCCCAGGAGTGTGGACAAGCCTGTGAGCTTCTGCTAAGAGGGACCCTCCTGGAACTCTTAGGTCACAGAAACGGAGGAGCAGCTTGGGACAGGATCCTTCCTGTTTCCATCTGCTTCCTGAACTAACCATGTGCCACAGCTCTCCATGCCCAAATTCCTCCTGGAAAGAACTGGTCTCCCAGGTATACTGACACACAGGCTTTCCAAAGGGACAATCCAGAGTCATAAACAGCAAGACCAGACAATACCAGAGATAACCAGATGGTCATAGGCAAGAGCAAGAACATAACCAACAGAAACCAAGGCTACTTGGCATCTTTGGAGCCCAGTTCTCCCTCCATAGCAAATCCTGGATAGCCCTACACACGAAAAAAGGGAAACTCTGATTTAAAATCACATCTCATGATGATAGAGGACATAAAGAAATACAGGAGAACACAGGTAAACAGCTACAAACCCTTGAAGAGGAAACACAAAAATCCCTTAAAGAATTACAGGAAAACACAAGCAAACAGGTGAAGGAATTAAAAAAAAAAAAACAAAACAAACATCCAGGATCAAAAAATGGAAATCGAAACAATAAAGAAATGACAAAGGGAGGCAAGCCTGGAGATAGAAAACCTAGGAAAGAGATCAGGAGTCATTGATGCAAACTTCACCAACAGAATACAAGAGATAGAAGAATCTCAGTTGCAGAAGGTACCAAAGAAAACATTGACACAACAGTCAGGGAAAATGCAAAATGAAAAAGCTCCTAACCCAAAACATCCAGGAAATCCAGGCCACAATCAGAAGACGAAATTTAAGGATAATAGGTATAGAAGAAAGAGAAGATTCCTAACTTAAAGAGCCAGTAAATATCTTCAACAAAATTATAGAAGAAAACTTCCCTAACCTAAAGAAAGAGATGCTCACTTCTGATCTGCGCAAGCACCAGGTCACCTAGGGCACAGAGTCGGTGGACACCCCCATGGTCCCTAGAGGACTGCCCATGCAATCTTAGGATCACTGGTGAGTGGAACACAACATCTGCTCCAATCCAATTGCGCACCGGACCTGAGACAGCATTAGGGAATCGGACTGACCAGGGGCACAAGTCCCTTCTGGTCTGCACCAGCACTGGGTCACCTAGGGCACGGAGTTGGCAGACACCCCCTAGAGGACTGTTCATGCAATCTAAGGATTATTGGTCAGTGGAACACAACATCTTCTCCAAACCAATTGTGATGGGCCTGTGACAGCAGGAACAAGGACACCAGAGCCTTTCCTGACCAGAGGCTCAGGTTCCTTTTGATCATTCCTGGTTTACCTTGCTTTCGAACAGATCAGACAGCTCCATGGTCCTCAAAGGAGACATCAATTCCACACACTCTAACATGCCCAGGATCATAGGACAACAGGATCCCAGGATAACAGGAGCTGGGTCACACTAGTATTTGAGGGTCTAAGAGGAGCTTAACTGACAAGAACTCAGACACATCCAGAATCTCACGTTCACAGGAGCCTACAATCAAAGAATCACAGAGAAATCTGGACTCTGAGAAGTCCTGAATCAACTGGGATTATAGGAAGGACAGGCTCC
>NC_034598.1:92390890-92399829 GCF_900095145.1 Mus pahari | reverse complement strand
CAGTCAAGCTCCTCTGAGACACTCAAATACTAGTGTGGCCCAGCTCCTGTTATCCTGGGATCCTGTTGTCCTAAAATCCTGGGCATGTTACAGTGCGTGGAAATGGTGTCTCCTTTAAGGACCGTGGAGTTGTCTGGTCTGTTTGAAACCAAGGTAAACCTGAACCGATTAAAAGGAACCTGAGCCTCTAGGCAGGAAAGGCTCTGGTGTCCTTGTTCCTGCTGTCACAGGCCCATCACTATTGGATTGGAGCAGCTGTTGTGTTCCACTCACCAGTGATCCTAAGACTGCTTGGGCAGTCTGCTAGGGACTGTGGGGGTGTACACCGAATCCACGCCCTAGGTGACCCAGTGCTAAAGCAGACCAGAAGGGGCTTGTGCCCCTGGTCAGGCCGGTTCTCTGCTGTACTAGTGCTGTTTCAGGTCCTGTACGCAATTGGATTGGAGCAGATGTTGTGTTCCACTCACCAGTGATCCTAAGATCATGTGGGCAGTCCTCTAGGGTCCGTGGGGGGTGTCCGCCCACTCCGCGCCCTAGGTGATCCGGTCAGGACTTTGAATATTTCTTTAGGTTCTTCGCAGCCATTTAAGATTCCTCTATTGTGAATTCTTGGCTTAGTTCTATACACACACCCCCTTTTTAATTGGGTTATTTGTTTTTTTGGTGGTTACCTTCTTTAGTTCTTTATGTATTTTGGATATTAGCCTCTATAGAATGTGGAGTTAGCACTAATGGGGAGGGAGGGAGGGAGGGATCTAGGAGGGAAAGTAATCAAGGGAACCTGATCTGGTACTGAGTGAGAGAAAAGGACTGACACCCTGAGGGACAGCAGAAAGAACGGAAACAGGAAACTTCAGGAAATAGGAGGTTGGGGGGACCCTCCAGAATGCACCAGAGACCTGGGAGGTGAGAGACTCTCAGGACTCAAAAGATGGCACCTTAGACAAAATGCCCGACAGCAGGGAGAGGGAACTTATAGAGCCCACCTCCAGCAAGAAGACAGGACATCAAGTGAAGTTGCAATCCCAGTCACAACTGCCCCATAATTGTTCCTGTCTGAAAGAATTACAGGGATGAAAATGAAGGGGAGACTGATGAAAAGGTCCAGCTACAGGCCCAAAGTGGGATCCACTTCTGTTTTCAGTTTATATTCCCTAATCTCCTTTAGTTGTCTTATTAATCTAGCTAGAACATCACGTGCTGTATTGAAGAGATATGAAAAAAGTAGACAGCCTTCCTTTGTCTCTGATTTTCGTGGAATTGTTTTACGTTTCTCTCCATTAAATTGTATGTTGGATATGGGCTTGCTGTATATTGTGTTTATTGTGTCCATTAAATTGTATGTTGGATATGGGCTTGCTGTATATATGGGCTTACTGTGTTTAGGTGTGGACTTGATCTCTAAAGGTTTTTAATATGAACAACTATTGAATTTTGTCAAAGGCTTTTTCAGTATCTAATGTGCTGACCAATTTGTTTATGTGATTGATTACATTGTTGGATTTTTGTATATTGAACCACCCTGCTTCTCTGGGATGGAGCCTACTTGATCTTGATGGATGATGTCTTTGTTGTGTTCTTGGATTCGACTTGTGAGTATTTTGATGAGTAATTTTACATCAGTGTTCATATGGGAAATTTGTATGAAACTATCTTCTCTTGTTCATCTTGGTATGTTTTAGTTATCAGGGTGAATGCAGCCCCATGTAATGAATAGGCAATATTTTTTCTGTTTCTACTTTGTGGAATAGTATGAGGAGTATTAGCATTAGCTCATTGGAATTCTAGTGGAATTCTGCACCAAAACTGTCTGACCCAGGCCTTTTCATGGTTGGCAGATTTTAATGACTGCTTCTATTTCCTTAAGCGGGGACATAGGACTATTAAGATAGTTTACTTGATCTTGATTTAACCTTAGTAAGTAGTATCTGTCTAGAAAAATAATTTATTTCATTTAGATTTTCCAATTTTGTGGAGTACAGGCTTGTGAAGTAAGACCCAATGATTCCTTGAATTTCCTCACTGTTCATTCTTACTTCTGCATTTTCATCTCTGATGTTCTTCACGTGGGTACTGTCTCTCTGTCTTTCAGGTAGTTTGGCTAAGTGTTTTTCTATCCTGTTGACATTCTCAAAGAACCAGTTTTTGGTTTTCTTGATTCTTTATATTTTCTTCTCTTTGTTTCTAATTGTTTTAATTACATCCTTGAGTTTTGTGATTTCCTTCTGGTTACTCCTCTTAGATGTGTTCTATAGCTTTCAGGTATACATTTAAATCAATATTTTCCAATGTATTTATGAAGGTAATTATTGCTATGAACTTTATCATTGATACCACTGTATGCCATAAATTTGGATACACTGTGTCCCCATTTTTATTAAATTCCAGAAAGTCTTTCATTTCTTTATTTCTTTCCTCACTCAGTAAACATTGAGTAAAGAGTTGTTCAGTTTCCATGAGTTTGTGGGCTGTCATTGTTGAAGTTCAACTTTAATTCACAGTGATCTGATAATACGAAGGGGTGTCATTTTAATTTTTTGTATTTGTTGAGGGTTCATTTGTGATCAGTTATATAGTCAGTTTGGGAGAAGATTCAGTGAGGTACTGAGATTGTTTTTTTTTTTTTTTCCACTTGTGTGAAATGTTCTGTAGATGTGTGTTAGGTCATCATGATTTATATTTGCTAGATTTTTGTATTTCTTTGTATAGTTTCTATTTCGATGATATGTCTGTTGATGAGAGTAGGGTGTTAAAATTACCCAGTATTAAAGTACAGTGTCCAATATGTGATTTAAGCTTCAGTTATGTTTCTTTTAGGAATTTGAATGTCCTGTCCCATCTCTTTTGATGAATTTTCAATGAAAATCTAGAGTATTGGATTTTCAGATGGTACTCAAGCCTGGTTTTTGGTTCCTTTTACTTGGAAAACATTTTTCTAGCTCTCTATTCTGTGATAATATCCATACTTATTGCTGAGATGTTTCTTTTTTATTATTTTCTTCATTTACATTTCAAATGCTATACCATCCCCTGCCCTGCTCCCAACCCACCCACTCCCACTTCCTGGCCCTGGCATTCCCCTGTACTGGGGCATATGATCTTCACAATACCAAGGGCCTCTCCTCCCACTAATGGCCTACTAGGCCATCCTCTGCTACATATGCAACTAGAGACACAGCTCTGGGGGATACTGATCAGTTCATATCATTGGTCCTCCTATAGGGTTGCAGAACCCTTTAGCTCCTTGGGTACTTTCTCTAGCTCCTTCATCAGGGGCCCTGTGTTCCATCCAATAGATGACTGTGAGCATCCACTTCTGTATTTGCCAGGCACTGGCATAGACTCACAAGAGAGAGCTATGTCAGTGTCCTGTCAGCAAAATCTTTCTGGCATATGCAATAGTGTCTAGGTTTGGTGGTTGTATATGGAATGGATCCCCAGTGGGGCAGTCTCTGAATGGTCCTTCCTTCCATCTTAGCTCCAAACTTTGTCTCTGTAACTCTTTCCATGGGCATTTTGTTCCCCATTCTAAGAAGGAATGAAGTATCCACACTTTGGTCTTCCTCCTTCTTGAGTTTCATGTGTTTTGCAAATTATATCTTGGATATTCTAAGTTTCTGGGCTAATATCCCCTTATCAGTGCGTGCATACCATGTGTGTTCTTTTGTGATTGGGTTACCTCACTCAGGATGATATCCTCCAGATACATCCTTTTGCCTAAGAATGTCATGAACTGTTTTTAATTGCTGAGTAATACTCCATTGTGTAAATATACCACATTTTCTGTATCCATTCCTCTATTGAGAGACATCTGGGTTCTTTCCAGCTTCTGGCTATTATAAATAAGGCTGCTATGAACATAGTGGAGCATGTGTCCTTATTACAAGTTGGAACATCTTCTGGGTATATGCCCAGGAGAGGAATTGCTGGATCTTCCAGTAGTACTATGTTCAATTTTCTGAGGAACCACCAGACTGATTTCCAGAGTTGTTGTACNAGCTTGCAATCCCACCAACAATGGAGGGGTGTCCCTCTTTCTCCACATCCTTGCCAGCATCTGCTGTCTCCTGAATTTTTGATCTTAGACATTCAGACTGGTGTGAGGTGGAGTCTCAGGGTTGTTTTGAACCACTAAGGCCTGAATCACTGTGAAACCTGCTGTCTGAAAGTACCAGAATCCTTCCTGAAAGCAGAATACACTTCCAGAACACCAGAGGCCAACAGTAATGAAGCATAAGGTGACAGATGCTCTGGTGACCTGTAACACCATCAGGAGCCCTGAGGCTCACCTCCTCCTATATCCAAATGTCACCTTTATCAGTGCAGGTCACGCCAGGGCAGCTCTCACTACTCCAAATTCCTGCAGACAGGAAAGGTAAGGAGGCCTCCTCCCTGTTACCTTTGTCTTCTCAGGAGGCTTGAGCACTTAAGTCCCTGCAGATTTCTTAACCTGCCTGAACTCTGCTAGTCCAATGTTCTACTACTATCCAACTGTGAGGCAAGAGAAGACCACAGATGTTTGCAACTCTGATCCAGTCTAACTGAGCTTCCAGTGCTCAAACACAGAGAGTGGACAGAGCCTGGAGGAAGGAGAGATCCTGGGTTTGTGGCTTCAAATGTGGCCCTTTCCTGTGAGCTTTGATGGGTTTCTGTTTTCTTAGAGCAGTCGTCCTCAGGAGAGACATTCTTCAGCCTGGTTTCCCCTTCCTCACAAGGACACAGTGTATATTTATCTCAGTAATGGATAGATATGGGTACTTTTACCTTAACACTAAATACCCTGTCCTTCCATATATCGACAATTTAGAAGCATTGGGTTATCATTCTAGCAAGAGTACCTAACTGATACCTGGATGCAATTGGATAAAGATGTACAAGGAACATCCCTCACAACAGCTGCAGCAAGTGTGGTAGGACTAGTCATATGCAACCACATTTCCAACCTCACTTGCTTTAGGATGTGATGCAATCAAAGCCTCTGCTCTAGGTGCAGAGACATGAGACTGATTGGGAATTTCCTATGACATGAAATAGATATTTACCCATGATGCCCCCTGAGAACAGAACTGAGGACATCAGCTATGCATGGTATGAGCTGCAAGACTGAGCTCTACTTTGTGCCCTCTCCTCTCATAGCTTTTTGGAATCCCGGTGTCTTAGCATCAAAAGCTAGGTTATCTAAAGTGAGCATCTTACCTGCATGTAAAAGATGTGGTCCATGGTGAATTTCAGTTCTGTCTCTAAGGGAAGACTAAGCGAAGACTATGAAAACCATCTGAATATTGTCTTCTGGATTTGTGGTGAAGATCATGCAAGAAACTCCCATGGAAGAATCAGGGACAGATAATACCACTTCACATAGACAGTCTAGAAGCTGGGGTCACATCTCAGAGCCAATCTTCATCCTTCCTCCTTGTGGGTAAGAATGAAGTCAGGCCTGTAAGGGAAGAATGGCTTCCATGATGCAAGAGGAGGCCCGAGGCAGGCACAGTTCAGTAAGTGAGGAACAGGCTGCATCACAAGAGCTGGAGACCAGCTCTCTCAGACATCCCACACTTAGAACACAATCCCTAGATAGTGCAGTGGCAGTGGTCAGGGGACACCCACTGACTGATCTGTAGAGGCCCTCCTCTAGGCTCTTTAGTCTTAAGACTGAGAAGCAAGGATGAGGAAGAATCAGGGAGATGTTGCTGTCATTTGGTGACAGGGCTGTCACTAGCAAGACTCCAGCATAAAATGAAGGTCTGAAGAGGGAGAAGGGGCTGCACCATATAGCTTCCAGGTACATCTGGGCCTCACATCACTTTTGCATGCCACCTCCCACTGTCACAGTCCTCCTCTCATTACTGTCTCCTCAGTGACAGTAGCCCCTGTAAGGCCAGGTCTGCTATACGGAGACAGAGAAATCATCCATGACTGTCTCCTCAGTGACAGTAGCCCCTGCAAGGCCAGTTCTCCTATACAGAAACAGAGAAATCATCCCATGAGCTTGAAAGGCATTCTTGTCAGAGGATAGTCTACTGGGACCTGGGCTTCTGCAGCAGCTGGTGACAACACTGCAGGTTGAAGAGAAAGGGACCATGCCATCCACACTCTTCATGTCCAGCTGCACTCATACAGGCATTAGATTTCTCAGTAGCCTCCCTTGGCCTTGGGCTCCACATCAAGACACCGTGTCTTCAGTATCTACTGTGGCACTCCTCACGTGTCTTCTGGCCCTAACGGAGACACATTTCATTCTCTAGACCCCAGACTCCATCCAAGGTCCTGCACATCTCCCACACTGAACTCCCCCCGAGCTTGATTCTGGACAGCATTTGTGGAGAGGCCTCAAAAATCTCTGTCCACTCTGAGTTTGAACCTTAGAAGCCTTAAGGTAGCATTGTATAACAGTAATCATGATAACATCTTTTTTAAAACTCTGGCCACAAAACTTGCCATTATAATCAAGTTCATTCAGAGAAGAATCATAATTGAAGGAGCCACTGCAAATGGTCTCGTGTGATATTGAAAATAAGCACCTACCTAGTCAAACGCTAGAGATGCTCTTAGGCAGTTCTTAAGAGACACTGGACCAGGCATGGTCCTTTATACCTGTAATTTCACTGTTTGGGGAGTTGAAGCAGGAAGACCCTCCAACTAAGAAGTTGGAGGTCAGCATGGGCTACACATTTTTGTAGAGACCTACTATACTGGGTGGTTTTGTGTGTCAACTTAACACAAACTGGAGTTATCACACAGAAAGGAGTTTCAGTTGAGGAAATGCCTCCATGAGATCCAGCTGTAAGGAATTTTCTCAATTAGTGATCAAGGTGGGGAGGGTTTCTATGGGTGGTACCATCTCTGGGCTGGTAGTCTTGGGTTCTATAAGAAAGCAAGCTGAGCAAGCCAGGGGAAGCAAGCCAGTAAAGAACATCCCTCCATGGCCTCTGCATCAGCTCCTGCTTCCTGACCTGCTTGAGTTCCAGTCCTGACTTCCTTTGGTGATGAACAGCAATGTGGAATTGTAAGCTGAATAAACCCTTTCCTCCCCAACTTGCTTCTTGGTCATGATGTTTGTGCAAGAAAAGAAACCCTGACTATGACACCTACAGATCCTGTGAACTGGAGGCCAGCCTGATCTACATAGCAAACTCTAGGTGAGCCAAGAATGTATAGTGAGACTATCTTTAAAAAAATATTAAGATTTATTATGTATACAGCATTCTGCCTGTGGGCCAGAAGAGGGTACGACTCATTATAGATGGTTATGAGCCACCAAGTGGTTGCTGGGAATTGAACTCAGGACTTCTGGAAAAGCAGACAGTGCTCTTAACCTCTGAGCCATTAAGCCCCCTAAATTAGGTGTTTTAAGAAGCAGTTTTACTTAATAAATTTTAAAATACATATTTAAAACATTATTCACAGAATTCTTGGCACAGCTGTATTTTGAAGTTTCTACTGCTGTGAAACATGAGGTTCATGGTGTCTCTCTTTCAGTCCCAAAAGCTCCGTTTTGAGTTCTCCAGGCTTTGGTGGAATTTCAGGTATTGTCTACAAAAAACAACAACAACAACAACAAAAGCCAAAAATCAGATACCACCACATTCTGAGACAATAGTTCAATGTGATCTCAAAAGCTTTAGAAAGAACAAAAGCCTAGTGCATGCTACTCAGTAACAGGCCATTTTTATGAGAACTTCTGGTTGATCTAAATTTCTTGTTGTCTAAATATATCATCCTGGCAAGTCTCAAGTCCTACAGGATGCACAGGGATAAATCCAATTGACTCACAATTGTAATTTCAAATGAGAATTCAACATTTGAAAATCCATTCCCACAATATTTGCCCACTCTCCACCATGCACCAGGCCTAGGAAATAACTATTGGTAGTTAATGTACTCAAAAGACTGGAAGTGACCATCATGTAACTTGCATAAAGTCATGAGCAACACACACACACAATTCTACCTTTCAGAAAGGCAAAGGGAAATGGGTACAGAATGTATATGACTGAGTTTGATTCCCAGCACCACAAAGGAACAAAAACAATGGTTTTCAGTACAGTAGAATTGGAACTGTGAGTCTATCACAATAAAACTGTAGAATCTTTTTACTGCTTCAAAAGAAACTTCTATTCCATTTCCAAGTGGTCCCCACAAGCCAATATATATGGTCCATATATATTTGCCCATCATATATCATGTGGTCTTTTGTTGCTCAATACTTTCATGTAGTGTTTGCCAAGTTCACTCATGTAGGATCACTGAATGCTAATCCCTTATAGGTATTCAGGTATCTGGATTGGTCCCACCTATGAACATGTACAGAATCAAACAAGTAAGTATGACAAATGTCTTAGTGTTTGTTGGGGAGAAACCTAAACTGGGAATTGCTGGAACATACATGCTGTTTGAGGAACTAGCAGACTAGTTACATATCAAAGCAGCTGTGTGACATTCTATTCCCAAGGGTAGTGTATGAAGGTTCCAATTACTTCCTGTCCTTGACAACTGCTGTTTTTTTATGGCCATCAGAGTAGTGGTTCTGACTGCAGATTTCATTTCTCTGGTTGTTAGACAATGAGCACCTCTACAAAGGCCTTTGGCTCAAAGAGGGTCACTTCAGAACACGGAGGAGAAGGAGGAGGAGGAGGAGGAAGAGGAAGAGGAGGAAGAAGAGGAGGAGGAAGAGGAGGAGGAGGAGGAGGAAGCAGTCTTGTTTCAGGCTAATAGGATCACAAGGGCAGAGGACCAAACCAAAGACTGTCTTTAGTTCAAGGAAAGTCGTCAGTACATCGGACACTGTTCAGCAGGTTAGAGAGCTTGGTTGGTGGGCAGTGGAAGGGACAAAGATTCAGTGGCTTTTGCTTTGGAAGCAGGAAGATGCTGGTGAGTTTTGAGAACGACATGGCCTGACGCCAGGATAAAAAAGACAGCTAAGGAAGCTATGATGAGAC
>NC_034598.1:92369855-92389268 GCF_900095145.1 Mus pahari | reverse complement strand
AGCGAGCTGCTGCAGCACTAGGTATCCAAACATTGGGGACAATCTAAAAGTCAAGAGGGACTGAGCAAACTGGACGGAACGCTAGGGTCTCACTCCAAGGATGGGCATGAGCCCCACAGCACTCACCAGGTCAGGCCGGTAGTACCAGTGCACAGCCTGGGCTCCCGCACACATGGCCAGGAGGCTGGAGGAGAGCATTTTCAAGTAGGCGGANCAGGGTACGCCCCCGGGCATGGTGGAGAGCTGGCAGGGACGGAAAGGGCACAGCGTTAGAGCGCTGGGGAGCCTTCAGATGGCCTGACCGCTGACCCTTGGTGGCGGAGTCGCGACACCGCCTCGGGTTTCCCCGCCAACTTCCTCCCCCATGATCGGCGAGCGGGGCACCTGCTAGCTGCAGCCAGCGCCCGCCGAGCAGGGGAAGGAGGGCCCGGGTGGTGGTTCCTCGCTCCCTCGGCCTCAGGGAGACGCTGCAGCCCCTCGCTCCTTCCACGAAATGCGCGCGCCGGGCTATACCGCGGTGTGCACGCGCGCAGGGCGACAGGTCACAGGGTCCCTCCAGAGCCAGGACCGACCGCCAGGGGGCAGGAACCAAAGTTCACGGTCAGACGCAGCGACGGAGCGGAAAGCGAGGGCAATGCGTGCGCAGGCGCACTCGATTGTCTCTGACGGACGTGGGGCGCTGGAAATTTGGAGGGCGGGGGGGGGGGTTATTTGACCGTTTCCACGCCTTAGCCAGCCTGGGATCCTAGCTCCTGGTTGGTCACTGTCCCAATCCTACGTTTGCCATTCCTGGCCACTGTGGTGTTTACAGCATCGTTTGTTCTTTCGCACAAAGGAACCGGCACGTGTCCCACGTGGTTAGGAAGAGGCGGGGTTTCGCATGGAAGAGGCGTGGTTTCGCATGGAAGAGGCGTGGTTTCGCAGCACAGAACTTGCAAGCGCAAAGGGAAGATGACACTACAGCAGCCCTTCTTAACCTGCAAATCGGACACCTTTGGAAGGCCTCACTGACCGCTTCCTGAGGGTCGTCTGTCAGATTTCCTGTATATCAGAGATTTGCAAGTCACAGCAATAGCAAAATCAGTTATAAAATAGCAACAAAATAAATTGTATTGTTGAGGCTCACCACAGCCTGAGGATATTAAATAAAAAATCCTGAGGGTGTTGCAGGGTGGAAGCATTAGGAAGGTTGAGAACCACTGCTCTAGAGGGAGCAGCTCAAAGCTTTATTCTCCTGGTTCCTGAGGTTCTTTGAAACTACACAAGCCACACCCAGGCACAGTGCCTTTGGGTCGTGGTTTTACTGGAAAAGAGACCTCCAACCACGTTACTTAATGTGAGAGGGGTTTTTATTGTGGGTTCATGCTTTGATTGCGGGTTCATTTTTGTTAAGTAAACTGCAAGAATTCTGAAGCATTAAGGTAGCATTGTGTAACAGGAATCGAGATAACTTTTTTTTTTTTTTTTTAACTCTGGGCACAAAATTGCTCAGGCTCTGGGGGGCGTTTGTCACTAAACCTGGAGACACAATTTTGTTCCCCCAGCCCCACATGATGGAAGCAGAGACAGCTCTGTAAATTCTTACACACACACACACACAGGCACACAAACATGCCTTTTTTTTTTTAACTTCATGATAATAAAAAAAAAACTAGTTTTAACTATATGGTATTAAATTTGACATATAATAATCTCACATAAAGTATGCAATCTTATGTGTTTGCCATGTGTACATCTGGAAGACTATACCTACAACTAAGGCAATCAACATTATGCCCAAGTTTTCTGTGACTGTTCATGTGTGTGCACATATGCGATTTAGAAGTCAAAGGACAACTTCTGGAGCATTGCACCCCAGGCACTGTCCTTTCCTCTCTTTTTCCTTTTATTCCTCTTCCAAACTGGGTGTCTCATTGACCTGAAGCTCCCAAAATTGGATAGGTTAGCTGCCCAGTGAACCCAAGAGATCGGCTTGTCTCTGCTTCACTAGAGCAGGGATATAGCCTAGCCTAATTGTCGACTTGCAGGTTCCTGTGTCAGAACTAAACATGTAAAGTACACGTGGTGGTTTGAATAGGTATGATAAATGGCTCAACTTTTAAGAGTGGGCAGGGCTTTTGCAGAGGACTAGAAGGACATTGGCAACACTCAGGAAGCTCACAGCCATTTCTAGCTCCAAACTTCTGGATCCCATGGGCACCTGTGCTCACATGCCTAGACACACACATCCCCACATGCATGTAATTCAAAATAAAATTTAAAAAAATTTTCAAAAAGGCTGGGCATGGTGGCACACACCTTTAATTCAAGTACTGAGGAGGCAGAGGCAGGGAGATCACAGTAAGCTGGACAACAGTCTGGCCTATATAGCAAATTCCTGGACAGCCAAGAGTACAGAAAGACACTATTGTGGTGGTTTGAATAGGCATGGCCCCCATAGATTCAAGTGTTTGAATGCTTGACCCATGGGCAGTGGCACAATTAGGAGGTGTGGCTTATTGGAGAAGGTGTGGCCTTATTGGAGGAGATGTGTCACTGGGTTTTGAGGTCTCAGATGTTCCAGCCAGGCTCAGTGTCTCACTCTCTTCCTGCTGCCTGCCAATCAGACATAGAACTCTGAGCTACCTCTCTAGCACCATGCAAAACTCCTGTGTGTCCCAGTGCTTCCTGCCATGATGACAGACTAAACCTCTGAAACTATAAGCCAGCCCCAATGTTTCCTTATAAGAATTGCTTTGGTCACAGTGTCTCTTCACAGCTATAGAAACCCTAAGACACTAAGTAAATAAGAATAAGATACAGAGCAACTGAGAAGTTATTTAATGTCAGCCTCTGACTTCCACACTTATCTACATGGGTACATGCACACCCAAACAGACACATACATGCAGCATACAAATTAAAATGCATCATAATAGTTCAAACTGGTCTTGAGCTTGCAGTGATACTCCTGCCTCATCCTCTCAACTGCTGGGCTTATAAGAATGTACCACCATCCACTGCTCTGGCTCATAGACTTCTGTATACTTATTTCCTTTGGTGGTGCCTGTTCAAATCTCTTGCCCATTTTTAAAGATCTATTTAATGTCATGCATTTGAGAGTTTTGCCTACATGTACGTACCATGTGCGTGCCTGTGCACTCAGAAGTCAAAAGAGGGTGTTGAACACTCTGAAACAAGTTACAGGTGGTGTGAACCACCATGTGGATGCTGGGAACTGAACTCCAGTCCTTTGCAAGAAAAACACGTGTGTTAAGCCAACTCTCCAGCTCAACCTGCCCGTTTTATTTTTTAACCAGATTTTTTTAAAAACTGTAAAATGTTATTTTGGGTACAAGCCTTTTATCAGCTACACTGCAAATCTCTCTCTCCAACCTATGCTTTACCTTTTCCTTAGTAGTATAACGAGAAACTTTAAAATTTAAATAAATTCCAAATTTATTACCCCTCCCACCCTTTTATGAGGCAAGGTCTCTATCTTAGTTAGGGTTTGTATTGTTCTGAAGATACACTAAATGTTTTCTTATAAAGGAAAACATTTAACTGGGAATGGCCTAGTTTCAGAGATTCATCAGATTCAGGAGGCTGTTTCTTCTTCTGGCATGGTGCCGGAGAAGAAGCTCAGAGTTCTACACCTTGTTCCACAGACACCAAGAGCCTGTATACCACACTGAGCATAGCTTGAGAATGGGAGACCTCAAAGCCCACTCCCACAGTGATACACTTTCTCCAACAAGGCCACACCTACTCCACCAAGGTCACACTTCCTAATAGTGCCACTCCTTACGGGCTAAGCATTCAAATACATGGTCCATCTCTATAGGGATCAGGGTTATTCAAACCACCTCAATCTATGTGATCCAGGCTGGCCTCAAACTCACAGAGATCCCATCTTTGCCTCCCTAGCACTGGATGTTGCTTTTCAGACCCTAGGAACAAACAGCTGAGGTGCATATTTTACATACCAGAGCAGACCTGGCCTCCAGGATCTCCTGCATCTCGCAGAACCCTATCTTGCATACCCGCCCTGAACTCTCTAGCCCAGGGGCTGGGCTGCCCTTCCCACAGAGGCTCTTTGTTACATAACCCAGACATTTTGGTTTCTTCTCTTCTTCCTCCTTTTCCTTCTCTCATGTGAACAGACTTTCTCTCTTTCTCTTCCCCCCTCCTCTCTCCTTCCCCAAGGCGACTTCCCCTGCCTCCTTCCTTGGGGACAGTAAACTTACCAGGAGAACAGCTTCCCAATAAACCTGAAGTTATATATATTTTAATCTGGCTTGAATTGGCTCATTTCAACAGTGGAGAAATAACTTATCACTGTGACTAAAGGTGTGTGCCACCATAGCCTAGCCTTTTTGAAAAAATAAAATTTTTGAATTACATACATATAGGGATGTGTGGGTCAATGTGTGTGAGCACAGGTGCTCATGGGATCCAGAAGTTTTGAGCTAGTGATGGCTGTGAGCTGCCTAAGTGAATGCCATCTCAACGTCCTTCTAGTCCTCTGCAAGAGTCCCACCCACTTAAAAGCTGAGCCATTTCTCCAGCCCCAAAGTTGTCTCTTTTCTAAGTACGGTTTTCACTATTTTATATGTATTTTACTTTATGCACATATGTGGCTTTGCTTGCAGGTTGTTGTGGCCCTGCTTTCATGTCTACTGTCCCAGGAAGTGAGACAAGGGTGTCATATCCCCTCAGGACTGGAGTTAGAGACAGTTAGTTGTGAGTCACCACATGGGAATCGAAGGTAGGTCCTCTGGAAGAGTAGCTGGTGCTCTTAAGAGCTGAGCCATCTCTCCAGCTGCCAATATGTTTTCCTTTAAAATATCCTAGGATGAAAAAAAAAAAAAAAAACATGGAGCACAGAGCTGTGGCCATCTCTGACCTCACGTGTCACAAGGAGGAAGCGATTGTTGTCATGTAACCAGCGCCTCTTGTGGAACAAACAAGGCGAACTAATTCAGTCGGGCTTCTCACCATTTTCCACCACGTAACCTAAAGAAACAGGGAAGCCTATCACTAGAAGACGTTAGGACTTACTCGGGACAATGGAAGAGAGACACGGTGGGGTGAGTGATCAGCCTCTCAAGGACTGATGCAGGCAGTTCCCAGAAGTGGCCCCCATTATTCATTTATGTATTTATTCACTTTAAATCCCAGTCAACCTCCCCTCACAAGTCCCTCCCATTACTCCCTCCCTTCTCATAATACAGTCACTTGACAAGACTCATTTAGGTGATACCCAAGGTATGTGCCACCACCCCATCTTAGGACATCAAGTCATAGCAGGACTAATCATATCCTCTCCCACTGAGGACCAACCAGGCAGTCCAGCTAGGGGAAGGGGATCCAAGAACAGGCAGCAGAGTCAAAAACAGCCCCCCTCCAATTGTTTAGGGGACTCACATAAAGGCCAGGCTTCAATCTGCTACAAATGTGTAGGAGGCCTAGGTCAAGCCCCTGCATGCTCTTTGGTTGGTGGTTCAGTCTCTGGGAGCCCCCATGGGCCCAGGTTAGTTGACTCTGTAGGTCTTCCTGTGGTGTCCTTGACTACTCTGGACTTGCTCACTTCTATCCCTCACTTTTCCACAGGACTCCCAAACACTGCTGAGCCATCTCGCCAGCCCCCTAGAAGTGTTGTTTATTGTTACATAAAAGGCACTTTTAGCAAGTCAACTTCTGCATACCCAAACCTCTTATATGATCTAGGGGTTATGAAAGAACCATTACCCAAGATTCTCAGACACAGGAGACTTCCTGGTTTGCCAGGTATGCCTAGGGACTGATAATGTAAAGCCTCTGAGAACCATTTGAAGGGACGACCCCATCAAATCTCAGATAACAGTGGCTGACAAAAGGCTACCTTAAAGCCTAGGTGCCGTCACTCTGGGATTCACGAAGAGGGCTAGACACCGTTAGACAACCCTTCTGGCCAACCACCCACAACAGACATTGAAAAGAAATGAAACGAAAACTCTGGGGGCTGGAGAGATGGCTCAGTGGTTAAGAACACTGACTGCTCTTTCAAAGGTCCTGAGTTCAAATCCCAGCAACCACATGGTGGCTCACAACCATCCGTAATGAGATCTGATGCCTTCTTCTGGTGTGCCTGAAGACAGCTACAGTGTACTTACATATAAAAATAAAAAATAAAAACAAAAAACGAACCCTCTTAGAACCTCCAAAAGTCAACTATGGTGGTACATGCCCTGTAATCCCAGTCAGTAATCAAGAGAGTGATCAAGAAACTTGCCTCAGATTGAGGCCAGCCTGGACTAAGCCAGTCAGGGGTACCCAGTGTGATTATCTCAAAAACCAAAAGAACCTCTGAAAAGTCGAGATGAGATTGGTGTCTAAGATTCTGAAGCAGAGAATCTAGCATCTAGGTTAGAGTTTGTTCATCTCCAAAGTAGACAACAGTTTATGGAAATCTACAGAAGCTCCCTCTTACAGATTAGTGAGCTGAGGCCCAAACATTGGTGGCCTCCGATCTTAGGTTTTCCAGTTCCAATCAGCCCTACTCCTCATCACAGGAACTGACAAGAAAGACAATCTTTTTGTTGTTTTGTGTAAGCCGCAATCGTTATTATTATTATTATCATTTTAGTTTTTTTCACGACAGAGTTTCTCTGTGTAGTAGTGCCTGTCCTGAAACTCGCTCTATAAACCAGGCCAGCCTCGAACTTAGTTCTGCCTGCTACTGTCTCTCCAAATTCTGGGATGCCCAGCCAAGACACGTAGTGGGGGTGGGGAGGGTGTTGTTTGTTTTTATTTTAATTAACTTTACGTCCCGATCACAGCCCCCCTCCCTTCTCTCCACCCAGTCCCACCCTTACAAATCCTGCCCCCTTCTCTTCTCAGAGAAGAGGAAGCCCCACTTGAGTAAAACCCGACTCTGGGGCATCTAGTCTCAGCAAGTCTAGGCACATCCTTTCCCACTGAGGAAACACGCGGTTCTCCTCCCCCAGTCCGCGATGGATCCACTGGCAAGGAACAGAGACCTGGAACCCCTGTTCCACTTGTTAGGGGACTCACACGGACACCAAGCTGCACATTTGCTACAAACGTGTAGAGGGTCTAGGTCCAGCTCCTGCAGGCTCCTTGGTTGGTAACTCAGGCTCTGTGAGCCCCAAAACAGGCAGCTCTTAATCCGCACAAAATTTGGGGTGGAAAGACATGAATTTACCACCACGCATAACACTTCCTAAAGGCCATCACCCTTAACCCCCACCTACAAGGAAGCTTAGAGCCCACAAAAGCTGACGTCAGACAGGGCGCTCCCCATCCTCTCCCAGCTCCACGTTTCCCGAAAGGCTAAGCGGCGGTCGGGGAGCCCCGAAAAGGAGACGCCATTGGCCTGGCCTGCATCACGTGATGGCGAGGCCGCCGGCCTCCTCCTCGGAGGGGGACGGAAGTGCGCTGGGGACTCGCCGCGGTGATGTAGCAGCGTGGGAGGGGCCGAGGCCAGTGCCGTCCATCCACCGGCCGCCCCGATCCTGTGGTGAGTCCGCGCGCCGAGCGGCAGAGCGGGCGCCCGTGGGCTCGGCAGGAGTGGCCGTACCCTCTGCGGCGCCGCCATGGACGCAGAGGCCGCGCGCAGGTAACGCGGGCTCTCGCGGCTGGGGTCGGTCAGGGCCGCGGCCGGCACAAAGGCCGGCCTGCGCGTGCGCGATGGGGACCTCCCCGCTTCCCTCCCCCCACACCCACCCCCGCGGTCCGCGCAGGTCCTCAGCCTCCGGTACCCGCGAGCTTTCAAAGGTGGTGTGTGCACGGCCGCAGCCTCCGCCCGCGGTTCTTCTTCACCCTCCGTCACCGTGGACTGTGAAGGCGGAGCGGGTGCCCTGTGGCCGCGCTTGCTGCAGGGTCCTCCTCATGCTCGCGGGGTAGATACTATTGCTGTGGAGTGTGTATAACACGCTAGGAAGTCAATCTTTAGATGTCTTTCATTCTAGGATGGTCTTTAAAATTGTCCCTTCCTTAGTGGGGCTGGTAATGTCAGGGCGGGCCTGCCAAAGTATAGGTTTGGAAATGTAGACTCTTCGCAGAAAGCTAACTAAGAAAAACAAGATGGCAAAGTCTTCGCCGGTAAACGGAATAGAGATTTAGGTATTAGGCCTGCCTGGCGAAGAATTAGCTTGCCTCTGAGTGGCGAATGGACATTGAACTTAGGCAAGAGATTCTGTCTTCAGCCAGCCTTCCCACTCGACGGCTGTATTATTGTTGTGCTTCTTTGAGCAGATTGACGGGGGCTGATAGCAGTCCATGGGAGTGAAAGTCTGGTTTGCCACTCAACGATCAAAAGGGACACTGCAGAAGGGTCTCAACTCACAGGACAGGTAGACCTATCTTCAGGTCTTTACCAACTATAGGGTGCCAGGGACCTGCTGGTGAAAGTGGGAAATGTGCGGGCCCAACTTTCAGAGGGGTTTGTAGAACTGGTGGGTTGAACTGGAGTCTACATAAATACATGCTGAATGGATGCAATAGTGAATCATTAACAAAAAAAGAGGCACAATCTTACATGTGTGTGTGGTCTGTCTGTCTATCTCTCTCTCTCTAACCCAAGGCTAAATTGTGTGTATGACCTTGATGTCATACTACTGAAACGATGTTAAAGTGAACCTAGAATTTTATTGTTTGGGAGGAGAGTGTGGTTGGGGATTGAGCCCAGAGCCTCCAGTGTGCTAAGCAGGCGCCTACCCAGTGAGTCATGTCCCTCAGACATCTTCTTACTCGGTATTTGTAAAGGTCTTGCTGTGTTGCCTTGCCTTGGCTTCACTCTGTAGCTCCATTGGACCTTAAATTCATGAGCCTCATGCCGCAGCCTCTCAGATGGCTGTGGTCATGGGTCTTTCCTGCCAGGCCCAGCAGGAACTGAAAATAACGATTAGTCCCTAAAATCTCCCTGCACTCTGCATGAAGGAGCTAACACACTAGTAAGTGGGCATTCTCCGTGTGGCACGTCAGCAGCAGGCGTGTATGTGGTGTTCCTTCGAGGTCCACACTGCCAGGTCCCTGGAGCTGTGTGTGTTGCAGTAAATATTATTTGGGGGTTTCTACCCCATCTCAGATCATTAAGTTCCCAAGTATAAGACACAAAACCCTTTCCATTTATAATAGGCTTAAAAAGCACTAGAGCTGGGCAGATATCGGCCCTCCATGCTGTTTGTCTGTTTCTCTGTCAGTAGCCCCGAGACATCACATGCCATGTTTTCTTTGGGCTGACCTGCTGCATCAGGCCAGCCCTCGGGACCATGTGCTCAGGATCCATGCTTCCCCATGGAGACTTTTTTCTTCTTTCGCTTCTCTCTGGTGGTCCCTCCTGAGACCCCAAGCCCAGGAACCTTCACTCCGCCCCTTCTCTTCTGCACAGCCCAGGCTGTAGGCATCTTTATTAACCAGTCAGGGTTTGGGGGTGGGGGCGGCGGCAAGGGCTATACAACAAAAGCTGATATATGTGAGGATCTCATCCCTGAGATGGGCGGGGAGAGGGACAACCAGATCCCAGTATCTAGCATTTGATAGAGAGCAAAACCAGACCAAGCCCCTGTGGAGAAGTTTAACTGAGGAGACCTGCCCTGAGCGTGGTGGTACTGTCAGTGGTCAGTAGTGCGCCTCCCCCCCCCCACCCCCTTTGCAGACCTCTGCTCAGTAAAGCTGGGTGTTGGACTGCACTGCCCAGGAAAGTGTCAGGATGAGTCAGAGTGAAGCAAGTCTAGGAAGCCTGTTGGGTGAGGATGGGGGACAGTAAGCACAGCTGATTATTTATTATTTTACCTCTAACGTCCTGCAGCCTCCGCAAACGGGGAAAGAAAGAGCTTGCTAAGCACCGCTTTCCCCTTTCTCTGCCTCGTGGTTGACACATGGACCAAGTGGCTCACGTTGCCTAGCCTTCCCTCACACGGTGGGCTGTATTCTGAACTGAGTGTAGGAACAAGGTCTTCTCATAAGTTGCTTTTTTTTCCCCCCTTCAGGTATTGCCATACCAACCAGGAAAGGCACGAGTACAGGGCCTGTTCAGATCTGAGCAGATTTTGTGCTGCTGAATGTAGAGGCTGCTAAATCTAATTCTGCATTATCACATCGAGGGAGGGGAGACTGGAAGTGGGGGTGATGACTCAGTGCTCCTTGTTGCTGCCCCTCTCCTGGAGACTTAGCATTCGGGAACACGGCAGAATCCTAGCCCAGGAAGGCCGAGTGTGGCGTGCGTGCGTGCGTGCGTGCGTGCGTGCGTGCGAGCGACATAGTTTTTAAATCTTTTGAACAGGGGGCTGGAAAGATTGGTTCAGTAGTCAAGAGCACTGCCTGTTCTTGCAGAGGGTATGAATTCCCCATCACCCACAGGTTTGTTCATGGCCCTGACTTCCCTTTCGTCCTCCACAGATTCTATGTGCATGTCGTGCACATAAACACATGCAAACAAACATAGGTACACACAAATCATTTGAAATGAAAAAAAAAAAAGAAAGAATTTAAACAACTTGAAGCAAGTTTTTGTCACTTGCAGATTGAACTAGTATCCAATAACAAAATTAGGTTATCTAGAATTCTGGTTTTCTAGTATTCAAAGTTGTGATGGTTTCTATGTACATGTATGGCTTGCACCCACGTAAGAGATGTTATATCCACTAGGAAGCTAGTCCCACAATGCTAACTTTAATTCTCGTGGCCAAATATGATCATAACCTCAACACTTGAGAAATAGAGACAGGAGGAGCAGGAGTTCAAGGTCACCTTGAACTATGTAGAGATGAGACTTGGACTACATGAGACCTATGCAAAATAAATATATATACATACAATATACACATACACAAACACAACACACACACACACATATATATATATACACACAGAGAGAGAGAGCGCGTTTTTTTTTTTTTTTTTTTTCTTTTTTTTTCAAGACAGGGTTTCTCTGTGTAGCCCTGGCTATCCTGGAACTCACTCTGTAGACCAGGCTGGCCTCGAACTCAGAAATCCACCTGCCTCTGCCTCCCAAGTGCCGGGATTAAAGGCATGCACCACCACTGCCCGGCACAAAATATTTTAAGTATACTTTTTCTGTATTTTTTCAAAATACCGTGAACTTTTAGTAGCTGCATTGTAGTTTCTCATGTTGCTGCAAGATACTCTGTTGAGCCATTCGATAACCTGAGAACTGTATTTAAAGAAGC
This sequence comes from Mus pahari, assembly GCF_900095145.1. Classification (NCBI taxonomy): domain Eukaryota; kingdom Metazoa; phylum Chordata; class Mammalia; order Rodentia; family Muridae; genus Mus; species Mus pahari. Next base: position 92,378,094 of record NC_034598.1, on the reverse strand, counting down.
ACAAATTTGGGAGTGGAGAGAAGGTTTAACAGTTGCCAAGGGCCTGGATTTGATTCCTGGCACCCACATGGAGGCTCATAACTATGGCTAAGTCCAGGTGTAGAGGCCTGGGCGCCCTTTTCTGAACTTCACAGGCACTACATGCTACATACATACATACATACAATACATACATAAAATTAGCTTCAAATAACTGTTCTTTTGGAGTATATTGTTTGTTTGTTTTCAAAAAACAGAACTTGAAAGGAAGAGTTAATATTCTTCCTCACTGGTGCCTGACCTTCTCTCCAGCAACCCTTCTTGAAGCAAAAGTGTCTATCCGCTGGAATGGGACCCCTGTTCATTGTCTTTGAGCATGCAGCACTCTAAGCTAGCCTCTCACAGTTTCTTGTCCTGTGTCCCCTTTGTGACCTATGCTGAGGAATTCAAGCAGTACTGCGCAAGAGTCCTTTCCAGGGCCTCTCTGAAAACTCAGGATTCAAAGCAGGGGCAGAGAAGCCATGATAAACATACAGAGTATTTCTTGTTCGTTTCATCATGCATGCTCATGGGCAGAAAGTCTCAAGGCGCATGTGGCTGTTAGTATCATGTTCTTGAATGGGCTAAGCTAGGGAAAGGCTTTCCTCCCCCGGGAATGAACAGTCTAAGGGAGCAGAGTTCACACAGCAAGGCAGTGTGGGAAAATCTATTGTGTGCCATTTGACCTAGGGTGTTCTTTAGTTTATGTAAACTTTGTGTTTGGTTGGTTGGTTGAATGGTTAGTTGGTTGGTTTTCTCAAGGCAGGGTTTCTTTGTGTGGCCCTGGCTGTCCTGGAACTCACTCTGTAGGCCAGGCTGGCCTGAACTCAGAGATTTCACCTGCCTGAGTGCTGGGTGTGCCACTACTGACCAGCAGTTTATGTTACCTTTTGACTTGGCCATTTTACTGAGATAACTCTTATTACAGAAGTGGCTTGTTTGACCTTTGCTTTTTTATTTATGTGTGTTTGAGTGTATAGGGGAGTGGGTGCATCATCGCTGTCAAAGTGCACAGAGTCCAGAAGAGGGTGTCCAGTCCCCAGGAGCAGGAGTCACAGGAGATTAAGAGCTGCCTGGTGTGGGTGCTGGGAACTGACCCTGGATCCTCTAAGCAGTGAGTTCTCTGAGCCACTGTGACATCTCTCCAGCTCAGCTCTGACCTACAAAACACACACACACATGGAGGGGGGGCAGAGAGAGAGAGAGAGAGAGCGAGCGCTGCTAAGCCATGGGAAGCATGACTTCTCTCTCCAAGAAGTAAATTCCTTCTCACTTTACTTCTGAATGCATTCTACATGTAATGCCATCATTTGATGCTGTAGTGTATATTGCTATAGTGTATACTGCTGTAAGTGTATCCTGTAGTGTATCCTGCTGTGGTGGATCCTACTATAGTGTATCCTGCTGTAGTATGCACTACTTAGTGTATCCTACTATAGTGTATCCTGCTGTAGTAGACACTGCTATAGTATACACTACTTAGTGTATCCCACTGTAGTGTATCCTGCTGTAGTAGACACTGCTGTANTGTATCCTGCTGTAGTAGACACTGCTGTAGTATNCACTACTTAGTGTATCCCACTGTAGTGTATCCTGCTGTAGTAGACACTGCTATAGTGTCCTATGTCTGTGTTCCTTGCTTTTGTGCTGACAGAAGCAGCTTGAGACATTGCTTTTAGGCCACTATAGAAAGGCTTTTGGAAATTGCTTCCTTGAAGGCTTAGGGTTTGGAGTGGATTTACATTGGTTGCTTGCTTTCTGTGTCAGGGTCTCTCTGTAGCTGGGTTGGAATTACAGGTGTGCATCACCATGCCAGCAAGACCTGCATGCTTTGCTTTTAATGGAGCCATGCTCAGAAGAGAGATTGGAAAATTTTGTTTGTTTTGTAGGCTGAACAGATATCTACAAAATTATCCATTTCTACTGTCTACAAAGTAGGAAGCAACAAAACAATTAAGACAATAACAAAAGCTGGGCGTGGTGGCGCACGCCTTTAATCCCAGTACTTGGGAGGCAGAGGCAGGTGGGTTTCTGAATTCGAGGCCAGCCTGGTCTACAGAGTGAGTTCCAGGACAGCCAGGGCTACACAGAGAAACCCTATCTCGAAAAACCTAAAAAAAAAAAAAAAAGACAGTAACAAAAAATAATAACAAAATAGCCAGATTTAATGAATTTTTTTTAAAGAATCACACAAAGAAAAGCTAAGTTACACTACTCGGATGGGGAAATTTTTGTGCCTGGATAGGATTAGTGCATGTAGGAATATATTTATTTATTTCATATATGTAAGTACACTGTAGCTGTCTTCAGACACACTAGAAGAGGGCTTCAGATCCCCATACTAATGGTTGTGAGCCACCATGTAGTTGCTGGGGACTGGGGACCACTGGAAGAGCAGTCAGTGCTCTTAACCGCTGAGCCATCTCTCCAATCCATGATTTTTAATTCATATGGATTGATAGTCCTCCAAGCCTATCAAACTTGAAAGTTCCTGTGATCTCATCTCAGAGAAAGTACAGGCAAGTTGTGGTGGAGGTGGCATATCTGGCCACTGAACAGTAAGAGGTAGTGTGTGTGTGTGTGTGTGTGTGTGTGTGTGTGTGTGTGTGTGTACTTGGTAAAGTCAGGAAAGTATTCTATTCGCAGAGGAGAATAGACCTTCCTTCTCTCCTGTTACCTGAGTAATGACTATGATCTGGCTATAAACAGTATGGATTCTGAAGATTCTTTGGTCATTTAACTAACCCTTGGGTAACTTTTACTGTGGTAACATAAAGAACATTTACTTGTTCTTTCAGCTATTCTCTGGAGCAAGTTCAAGCTTTGTATTCATTTCCATTTCAACAAATGATGGCAGAAGTTCCTAACATGGCAGTCACGACTGGACAGCAGACGCCAGCAGTAGCTCCTAGCATGGCAACCGTGACTGAACAGCAGATGCCCGCAGAAGCTCCTGCCCAGGAACCTGCACCAGGTAGTTCTTACATGGTCTCCCTTGAATACCTCCGCCTCCAGTGAACACATGCTGCGCTCCTGCACACTAAGCGCTGCAGCGGGCACAGGATGAGTGACCAGAGACCTCACAGCATTGGCGTTTAACTTGGTCCAGGCGCTCAGAGGCAGCAGACCAGTAACACAGGAGCTCCAAAAGTCACCCTATGAACAACAAAGGAGGGGCTGTGCCAGCTGAGAAGCAACTAAGGCATGGCCCCAGACCCCTGAGTGATCGTGGAGCAGAGGAGAAGGTGGGGATGGGAGCAGATGAGGCAGTCAGGCTTATGTGAACCCTAAGGAGTGCACACTGCTGTTCCCAAAGTAGTAGGGAGCTGTTGAGAGAGTGTGAACCAAGGAGTGACTCACATAGACGGGCATGTAAACGTCGGTCTGGAGGGTCTTAAGTGGGAAGATATGAGGAATACTAGAGGGTGTGGAGAAAGAGTTGGGAAGTACTCAAGAGGTGCAATTCCATGGCTATAGTACATGTATTTCTTTTCTTTCTTTCTTTCTTTCTTTTTTTTTTTTAAGATTTATTTATTTTATTTATATGAGTACACTGTCACTGTCTTCAGACACCCCAGAAGAGGGCATCGGATCCCATTACAGATGGTTGTGAGCCACCATGTGGTTGCAGGGAAGAACAAGCGAGTGTTTTTAACTGCTGAGCCATCTCTCCAGCTGGATGTATTTCACATAGATGCTAAGAGAGAAAGAGAAACCAAAGGACCAGTTGTAGTCCCTTATATTATTATAATGACGAACTTGATACCGAGTAACATTTTTCTTTTGGAGTAAGATTTTTTAAAAAGGTGTGTGTGTTTGTTTATTTTGTTAATTTTTATGTGTATGGTGTTTCATTTGCAAGTCTGTGAACCACTTGCATGTCTGGTACCTTCTGAGACCAGAAGACAGTGGGGGACCCCTTGGAACTGGAGTCACAGAGGGTTGTGAGCTGCCGAGTGACGCCAGGAATCAAAGCAGGTCCTCCGTGAGAGCAGCCGGTGTTCTTAACCACTGAGCCATGTCTCCAGCCCCGAGAAAGGTCTCATGGCGGATGGTACCACGGTGGCACAGGTTCATGTGAGAGAGAATCACATCCCCAGACAGGAAGCCACAGAGACAGGGAGCTGATATTCTAAGGGCATTTCCCCAGCTAACCTAAGGACCCCTTACTTGGCTTCACCTCTCCAGCAAAGCTATTGTGGGGCTAAGTATCAAACATAGGAACCTTCGGTGGGCTGAACCCCAAGTCCCCATCTATCCAGCTCTCAATCCCCTGCCCACTCAGACATTATCCAAAGCGCTCATAGATTCCTGGCATGCAGTTGGTTGCACGAAGTGCCTCACAGATGAAGAATTGGGAGGGAAGCCACATAGATTGAGGTGTTTGGGTAGCAGTAACAGCATTTATAGGAGGAATGTGCTCATAGTTGCCTTATAATTCCAGGGCCACACCTAACTTCCTGGCTGGGGCTGTCTCCAGCCTCTCTTTCCTGTGTTTGCAGACACTGAGAACTAGGGATCTCCAACAGCTAGTCTGTGGTGGTAGAATCCTGGAAAGGAGCGACTGAAGCAACCTTCCAGGCTTGGCTGAGAAAATACATAATAGAATGGAACCAGAGCAAACAGGAAGGCATCCAGAGAGTCAAAGATGAGGGAACACAGGCTTCCCATTGAGTAACTGAGTCTGTTTCTCAGCCAAGAGTGCTTTGTGCCTCAGGAGACATTACCATTGTCAAGAGACACTTTGGACTGTCAGGGCTGACATTTGTTGGATAGAAATGGTGGGTGGTGTTACACACACTCTGTAATGTGCAGAGTGAGTATCAACACACATAGTTCAGACTTTATATCAATCATGTGAAGGTCCTGGGTACACAGCTCTGTTCTTACCTTTGAGCAATGCTGCCAGCCCCAAGAGAGCTTGTCTTCAGCACTTTCGTGTCACTCTGAATGTGTGGAGCAGTCTGTGCCACATGACTTCTAAAACAAGCCATAAGCCACCTGTGTGTCTACTAGTAGAAAGTGAGTTAAAAACCTTTCCCTTTGAGGACAGAATCTTAGTATATATAATTCAGGGTGACTTTCTTTACCTGCCTCCTGAATGCTTACATTAAAGATGTGGACCTCCTTGTCTGGCCTTGTTCAGAAATGTGTTTACTTAATGATTTATGTACTTAGAATACCTATAAAGTACTATATAGATCCCTGGGAAACCAAGAACCCAAGTGATACTGTATAGAAGATCAGTCTGTGGTCATCAGATGTGCCTAGGTGGGGAGAGGGATAAGAGGGGAAGCTGCAGAGGAGACAGAAATTCAAGGACATATGTGGGATCGGGTAGCACAGGTGTTCATAGCATGACTGCTGTGGAGTCGCCTGCGGTTTCTATGTTTTCTGCCACCACATTCTGGGAATCACTGTTTCAGAAGCTCCAAAGAGAAGGAAAAGGAAACCCAGAGCAGTAGAGCCCCAGGAACCAGTGGAGCCCAAGAAACCTGCTACGTCAAAGAAATCCGGCAAGTCCACAAAATCAAAAGAAAAGCAAGAGAAAATCACAGACGCATTTAAAGTGAAAAGGAAAGTGGACCGTTTCAACGGCGTCTCTGAAGCCGAGCTTCTGACCAAGACTCTGCCTGACATCCTGACCTTCAATCTGGATATTGTGATTGTAAGGATTTGTGTCCTTGTCTGACAGTGGATAGCACCAGAGGATTAACTGTTCTTAGCAGTGGTTCTTACAAATAGCATTCTTCGGGAAAGCGGGGTTTTGTTTGTTTTAGGGTTTTTAGAGACAGGGTTTCTCTGTGTAGCCATGGCTGTCCTAAAACTCACTCTGTAGACCAGGCTGGCCTCAAGCTTAGCGATCCGCCTGCCTTTGCCTCCCTAGGACTAGGATTAAAGGCTGTACTACCACTGTCTGGCTATTTTCTTTTCTTTAGTTTCCTTTCCTTTCTTGGTAGAGATCTTTATTTATTTATTTATTTTTAAGGAAAAACACAAAATAATTTAGTATAATACATAGTAGGGGTGGGTAGTAACAGGACAACCTGCCGTTTATATGAATTTTGCATATGAAACAATGGAATATTTGTCTGAGGTTTTAAAAACAAAAGTGTTCAATTACTTTGTTTTCTAGATTGGCATTAACCCGGGATTAATGGCTGCTTACAAAGGACATCACTACCCTGGGCCTGGAAATCACTTCTGTAAGTGAGTGAGGTAGTTTTATTTGTAGGATTAATGGGTTGATTTTACAGTGACAAGAATTATAGGAATAAGCTACACGTGTTGCATGTTTCCCTCAGTCCCGGCTGTGGTCTGTCACTGCACGTTGGCGTTAGTGGAGAGTGGAGGGTGTGGAAGAGTACTTCCTGGAGGTTTTGTGGAGCTGGGGAGCAGAGCCGACTCTGAGGATGCTAAGCACATATTCTACAACTGGGCTAACCTCTGCGCTTGCCCTCTGCTCAAAGGGTTTCAAGATTTTCTTTTTTGAGGTGGTGGGGGGGTGTTTTGAGACAGAGTCTCTCTATGTAGTCCTGGCTATTCAGGAACTCCTATGTAGACCAGGGTGGCTTGAACTTAGAGACACCCACCTGCCTTTGCCTCCCAAGTGCTGGGATTAAAGACATGTACTACCGTCTGGCCTTAATTATTTTTGAGTGATTATGTGTGTGTGTGTGTGTGTGTGTGTGTGTGTGTGTGTGTGTGTGTACATACTCCATAGATATAGTAACAATAACACTTTGCTGTGGCAGTGTAGACAAAAGTATTAATGTTCCCAGGTTTTTGTCAGTTTTACTTTCTTGGAGAGAGAAAAAGTATTGATTATGGATCTGGAGAGGAGGCTCAGAGGTTAAGAGCATTCAGAGCATCCAGGTTTGATTCCAAACTATCCCAAGATAGTGTAGCTCACAACTGTCTGTAGCTACAGCTCTAGAGGACCCATTTCCCTCTCTGGGTACCAACCCCACCCCGTTCTGGTTGGTTTTGGTGTTTGTTTGTTTGTTTATGTCACTATGACACAACTCAGAGTACTTTGGCAAGAGGGAAACTCAGCCAAGAAAGTGCCACACTACACTGGGCCCTGGGGAGCGTCCTTGATTAGTGGTTGCTATGGGAAGGTCCAGCTCACTGTGGGGGATCACACCCCTGGGCAGGTGACCCCGAGTTGTATAAGAAAGCAGGCTGAGCAAGCCAGTAAGGAGCACCCACCGTGGCCTCTGCATCACTTCCTGCCTCCAGGGTCCTGCCTTGAGCGCCTGCCCTGACTTCCTTCAGTGATGGAGTGAGACCTGAGAGATGTAAGTTGAAATAAACCAAATCACAACCTTTACTCCAAAAACCTTCCCACTCTTCCCACTGGAGTCATGGTTTTTATCACAGCAATACAAACCCTAAGACACACCTATACACATAAAATAGCTGAAAAAGTTCCTTAAAAGATTGTTGGTTGTGGGGTATCGGTTACGTGTAAAGTGCTTTGGTCCGAGACATTCAAGAAAGACAGTTTCTATAGAAGGAGAGAGCGGCAAAGACTCATTTGCTAGTGAGCTTGAAACCAGGTTCTGCTACTGCATTGCTCTACACATGCAAGTTGTCCATACAGCTAGATCCTTTACCACTGCCTGCTGTGGCCGTGTGTGTCCTCAGACAATACTGCTTGTCTGAGAGGCAGACTGTAGGTGTTTAGGCCAAGTGATAATGTGTTCTTGAAACTAGCAACATAGCGTGCCCATTATTTTAAAATTCTGAGAAAGTGTCTTTGTTTCCTCTACCCTCAAGGGTTTGAGTTTAGTCGGGGGTGGGGGGCTGGGAGTGAGGGAGGAATCTTAAGGGCAAAGTGGTAATGTTAGGTAAGAACTCAGTTTGAAGCTGTGTGTGCAAAGAAGGTAATAGTTTCTTGTAGGAAAATTATGATTAAAGTCAGAAATTAGCATGGTATCCAGTCTGCTGTCATTGTTCAATATGGTATTTGATGTAGGTTACTAATTTTTAGGCATATTTTAAATCTTTTATTTCCCTGCAGTTTTAGCAACATGATGTAAACTACTCCATCAGTGGGTTTGGTTTTTTCCTTGTTTTTGTTTTTGTTTTTTTTTTGTTTTTTTTGTTTTTTTGTTTTTTGTTTTTTTTTTTTTTTTTTTTTTTTTTTGGTTTTTCGAGACAGGGTTTCTCTGTATAGCTCTGGCTGTCCTGGAACTCACCTGGTAGACCAGGCTAG
>NC_034598.1:92358022-92369820 GCF_900095145.1 Mus pahari | reverse complement strand
CCTGGTAGACCAGGCTAGCCTCGAACTCAGAAATCCGCCTGCCTCTGCCTCCCGAGTGCTGGGATTAAAGGCCTGCGCCACCAGGCCCGGCTTGTTTTTGTTTTTTAATTTTTATTTCACTTTCCATGGAAGTAACAGAGTGTTCTTTTCACAGGGAAGTGTCTGTTCATGTCGGGGCTGAGTGAGGTGCAGCTGAATCACATGGATGACCACACCTTACCCGGGAAATACGGCATTGGATTCACCAACATGGTGGAAAGGACGACGCCAGGCAGCAAGGATCTGTCTAGGTAGCTATAGAACATGAGGTTTACAGTGCTGCGAGTGCCTTGCGCCCACTTAGGAATATTGTACGGAGCCAATCCAAACCAAGATCCAAAAGTGTGTGTGACGTGTGGAGAGTTGCCTGACAGCGCTCACTGCAAACACTGTTCTGTTTCTGTCCTCACCGCCTCCTCATTCACTTCCAGTAAAGAGTTCCGGGAAGGAGGGCGCATCCTGGTGCAGAAACTGCAGAAATACCAGCCACGAATAGCAGTGTTTAATGGAAAATGTAAGAATTACTTTTACATTTTTGTCTTTTCTCTATGCTCATGACAAAGGGCAGTGTTAAATATGTTTGTATTTTATTTTAGGTATTTATGAAATTTTCAGTAAAGAAGTTTTTGGAGTAAAGGTTAAGAACTTGGAATTTGGGCTTCAACCCCACAAGATCCCAGACACAGAAACTGTAAGTCTCCAAGTGCATCTGTAAGCTGCCCAGGGACTTCTAGCTGACTGTCCTTCCCATCTGTCAGCTAAATGTCAGGGGAACTGCTTGTACTACATTCAGAATGTCATCATTGGTTACGTACAAATTCAGACATACATATGTATGTAACGTGTACATTGGTATCCTCACCTTTAAAGTTACCTACTTCATTTGTATATCTAACACCAACCTTATTTTAGAGCTGAACACATTAGGCCAACAGCCAGCCAGCCTGTTAGGTGCTGTCATATAATCAGAGTCAGCTCTGAAGCTTTCTCGCCTTCTCTCTGTTTTGTTTTTTTGTTTTTTGTTTTTTTTTTTTAACATTTCATTTATTCAGTTATTTATTTATTTTTATGCGTAGGATGTTTTGCTTAATGTATATAACATATATCTATATACAACCACATGGCCCATGGACGCCAGAAGAGGTATCTAATTTCATGGGACTGGAGTTATAGACAGTTGTAAGCCACCATGTGGGTGTTGAGGAATTGAACCCTGGGTCTTCTGCAAGAGCAGCCAGAACTCTTAACGACTGAGTTATCTGTCTAGCCCTGTATAGTGATTTTCAAACTCATTTCCACAAAGTATTTGCAAACATTTGTTTCTGATTTTGTTTTTTGTTTTGTTTTGTTTTTTTAGTAAAGCATAGGGTTTTGTATGTCTTGGTTTTTTGTGCTGGAGATCAAACTTGCATGTAGGGCAATACTCTACCACTTCAGCTTTTTTTTTTTTCCTCTGTGTGTGTGTGTGTGTGTGTGTGTGTGTGTGTGTGTGTGTGTGTGTGTAGGGGGGGATTGAGTATAGGGTTTCCTCACATGCAAGGCAAGTGCTTTAGCTCTGCTACCTCCCATCATGGAGGGAGGCAAGAGCAGGAACATGGAAGCAGTCACTGCAGCAGAGATTGTGGAAAAATATTCCTATCTCACTTGCTCAGCTGTCTTATAGAACTCGGGCTCTGGGCCTGGAGAGAGGGCTTCATGCTTACAGCCAGAGGAACTAAGTTCAATTCCCAGCACTCTCATGGCCGCTCACCCTGTCTGTCATTCCAGTCCCAGAGATCCTGGGACCCTCACACAGATAGATATTCATCCACACAAAACACCAGTGCACATACAAATCAATAAATCTTAAAAAAAAAACAAAAACAAAAACAAAAAAGACATTTAGCAAACAAACAAGCTCATCAGACTAAGGATGGCAGTACTCAACAGTTGGCTGGGCTCTCAAATATTAGCGGTTATGGAAATGCCTCGTGGGACCAGCAGGATGTCTTAGTGGGTTAAGACATTTTCTGCCAATCCTGACAACCCCAGTTCAATCCCCAGACCCATACTGTGGAAGGAAAGAACTGACTCCCACAAGTCATCCTCCTCCTCCCACTGGTACGCATACCACATGCCACGCCCCTCAAAACTAACTAAGAAAGAGCCTCACAGACAAGGCCTCAGGCTAGTTAGATGTGGGTGATTCTTCTGTTGAAGTTCCTTCTTCACAAATGAGTCCAGATCTGGGTCAGTTGACAGCCGAGAGGTAACTGTGGCAACAGTGGCTGTTCTCGAGGCAGCCCTGCATCTATCTTCCACGGTGTATTCTACGAAGTTATTGATGTTGCTACTGATTTACCTGGAAGTGAAAACAATTTACTTTCTTCTTTTTATTCTCTCTTATTTGTGTGTGTGTGAGAGAGAGAGGGAGAGGGAGAGAGAGGCAGGCAGGGGCCTCACTGTGTGCATTGATAAGGCTGTCCTCAAACCTGTCTGCCTCTGCTAGGATTAAAGGTGTGTGCCATTACCCCTAGCTAGTCTACTGTGGATTTAATTGAAGAATATCTTGAAAATGTGCTATTATAAAACATGCTAACACCCACACATCTGCATTAATCAGTAGTTACTAAAAATTCTATTATCAAAAATAGAAAATAATTATAATATATGATGAGGAAGTCTCAAAATAATTGTAATATATGAAAGGAAACCAACTTAAAAATTGCCATAAATATATTAATTTCCTCACTTATATGTAGAGAACAAGAAATGAATTCTGCTCTTTGAAGGACAGTTTGCCACCAGTCGGCATGATAAATGCAAATGTCTTTCCCTGCTGCCATTCACTTCTGGTATTTCATCCAGTTTCTAGGGACATTTCTAAATTAATTATGGACAAGGCTTTGTCCATAGTTTATGAGAAAAGAACTCAAAGCAAGCTACACTTGGGGATGTTAAATGCAGCTTCTTTGATTTTGCCTATAAGCATGAAGTTATTAAGCCAAATAAAGTTCAGTTTTTCTAACCACAGTGTGAATAGATTCAGTCAGCTGCTAACATCTCTGAAACCTTGATCCCAGCTTTGCTACGTCATGCCATCGTCCAGTGCCAGATGTGCTCAGTTTCCCCGGGCCCAGGACAAAGTTCATTACTACATTAAGCTGAAGGACTTGAGAGACCAGCTGAAAGGCATTGAACGCAACTCGGACATTCAGGAAGTGCAGTATACATTTGACCTGCAGCTTGCGCAAGGTTTGTTACCATCCCCTTCCCTCCTCAGCTTCCTGTGTGTACAGAACAGAACGAAGTCGCAGATTTAAAGCAGGAAGAAAGAAGATGGCGCTGTAACCAGCCGCTGTGATAACAGCTCTAGTGTCTGAGCACAGGTCCAGTACTCTGAGTCCAAGAGCATGGCTCAGCCTAACGAGGGTGCCGTGGACCTGTCCAGTTTCTACAAGCTAATGGAGTGTATGCTGCAAATAACTTGAAGGACAGTAGCAGATGGGGCTAGAGAGATGCCAGTGGTTGAGAGCACTTGTTGCTCTTGCAGAAGACCAGGATTTGGTTCCCAGAATCCACTCCAGGCAATTTACAGACACCTGTAATTCCAGTTCCAGGGCATCCATCGGGCACCTGCATGCATATAAACTCGTGCAGCCTCACACACTTATAAATAAAAAAATAACATATCTTAAAAAGGAAAATAACAACAAATTATATGACTCAGCTGTATTTGCACAGAAAATACAGCTTTTATACAACATCAGTGTCAATCCTCTTTTTCCCTCCCCACAGAGGATGCAAAGAAGATGGCTGTTAAGGAAGAAAAGTATGATCCAGGCTATGAGGCAGCATACGGCGGCGCCTATGGTGAAAACCCATGCAATGGTGAACCTTGTGGCATTGCTTCAAATGGGCTAAGTATGTTTCCACCATATTCGTCCTTTCAGAAGACTGGGCTGATGGGAATAGCAGAAAGAAAGGGTGATCGCTGAAGATTTAGAATACTAATATGAAAAAATGTAATTAAGTAACTAAAACTTCTCACACATGTTGGGTTTTAATTATTTATTTATTTAATTTAGTCATTTATTTATTTATTTTGGTTTTTCGAGACAGGATTTCTCTGTGTATCCCTGGCTGTCCTGGAATTCACTCTGTAGACCAGGCTGGCCTCGAACTCAGAAATCCGCCTGCTTCTGCCTCCCAAGTGCTGGGATTAAAGGCATGTTTAAGTTGGCTTGTAAACCAATCAACTTGTGTTTCCCTTCTTGAGTGACAAATGATGATTTGTTTGGTCCTCGATCTGAAAATCTAGCAATCATTTATCACTGTTTTTAAAAGCTCGCTCAGTATTTTAATAATTCTTTAATGCACTTTTAAAGTCTCCTAATTAGATCAGTTTAAACTTGACAGTGAACTAAGTTTTTTTTCCCCTTTGTAGCAGCCCACAGTGCGGAGCCAAGAGGAGAAGCAGCTCCCGGTGACGTTCCGAATGGGCAGTGGACGGCGCAGTCGTTTACAGAACAGATCCCTTTTGATAACTGTGGGACCCGAGAGCAGGAAGAGGGGAGCCACGCCTAGGAAGATGCCTCTCACTCAGGCTCAGGGCTGCAGCTCCAATGCAGACGTCAGGACGGAGAACCTCATGCTGACTGAGGGGCTTAGTGTTAATAGTCCTTACACTAGTGGTGTAATTATATATGGAGCAGTTATATGGTAGAGTCAACTGTATGGATCTGTGTAGTTTGGAAAGGAAAAATAGGGTGTTTTGTACTTGAGTTTTGTATTTGAATTACCCATCATTCCAGCTTTTTATATACTATATTTCATTTATGAAGAAACTGGTTTTCTCTGAGGAGTCACTTCAATCTATAATTTTAAAAAAGCAACAGTGGAAATATTTATAATTCACTGTGCATACCTATATATGCCCTTAACCCTTTAAATGCCTAAGAAGGGCATGCTAGTAATAATCAGGCCAGTGAAAAGGCAGACGTGCCTGTCTCTTTTTGAAGCTGACCAACCCTCCGTGTACTCGAAGCTGGAGGTTGGACTCAGAACCCTCTGGATTGCAGTCACACGCAGAACCTCTTACTCTCCCAGTGGTGTGTGTGGCAGTTGCTTGGTAATAGAAACCTGATGGGGCCTGAGCCCTGCCGTTGGCCTCTGCCTCTTCTGTGTTAATCCTCTCAGAGACAGGAACAGGTTCCTGAGAACGCAGTAGAACCTGGACAGTTGCCACTCCTCTGTTTTACTGAATTCCCCATCAGTGTTCATCACTGTTCTGATTTTATCCCTGACATGGAAAGTGCTAAAAAATGAACTTTCCAGTTAGCAACGTGATGCTTCAGGTGTTTGATAACCCTGTATAAACTGGTGCTGTGTACATGGGATGTACTAATACAGAACTTCTCTTGCTAGGGAAAGCTAATCATTTATCAATAATTTAAAAATTATTGTCACTGCTGTGGACTAAGTGAGCCTCGTGAAAGAGCTGATTGGAGTTTGTACCTTTGTGGCTGCTCGTGCATTTTCCATGGTGCTGCAGACCACCGGCCAGGGCTGGTAGCTAGGAAACATGCGTGTTCAGAGATGCCTAGCGCGCTCACTCCTGAGCACTCACAAGTCCTCTGACTTGATGCACACCCCTGGAGCATGCTGGTTTGGCAGTATGAAATGCCCACGAGGGTTTTGTATCTTACAGAATTATGTAGCCTGTTCTGTGAATAATGAGAGAAACAGTTTCTTGGTGGAAATTTTAACATGCCTTTAGCTGTGGCAGTGATGGGCTTTCTTTTTCCTTCAGTCTGGGTCAGGCTGTGCACAAGTCATGTTATTTTATTTGGAAGGTGCACTGCACTGCTGTTTACATGGGCATTTTATGCGGGTGCTTTGAAGTGCCTTGCATCAGGGATTAGGATCAATTATTTTTTTCATGGGACTATGTAAAGCATGTGGTATTGCCTTGGTGTGTAACTATTGTAGCTTTACCATGGAGAAATACCTTTAAATTATGACTCTGGAGAGCGGCCATGAGGACCCTCTGAGTACTTCCTGGTGCTTTTCCTTAACGTGGTAAGTGAGTAGCGAGCGCGGTGTGCCCTGTACATGACAGGGTGGGGTGTTTTCATTAAATAATACTGAGATTTTAAACATGTGCAAGTCTGAGCGTTTTTTACAATAAACATTAAGAATGGCTATGCTTACTATACCAGCTCTTCTCTAGCAGGATTTAATGGTATTCCTCTCCACTGTAAACCTGAGGATGCTTTACTTTCTGTTACATGTGACATGTAGACAAAAATCACAAGAGCTTGAATAGTTTATTTTTACAGATACTACAATTTTTAATTTATAATTTTGTAAAAGACAAAACTAGCATCCTGTTTTTAAGAAGGAAAACCCTGCAGCCAGGTGTGGTGGCCCAGGCCTTCTGTTCCAGGACTTAGGGGGCAGAGGCATGCGGATCTTTGTGAGTTAGAAGTTGAGTTCCAAGTTAGAAAGACCCTGTTTGTTTGTTTGTTTGTTTGTTTGTTTGTTTGTTTTTGAGGCAGCATTGCTCTGTAGCCTTGGCTGTCCTGGAACTCACTGTATAGAACAGGGTGTCCTCGAACTCACAGAGATTAAAGGTATGTGCCTACACCACCCGGGTAACTTGTTTCTATTATTTCAAAAACATGTATGGATGTTTTGCCTTCCATATGTGCATCACATGTGTGCCCAGTGTCTGTGAAGGCCAGAAGAGAATATCAGATCCCCTGGAACTGCCATGTGGGTGCTGGGAATCAAAGCTGGGTCCTCTGGAAGAGCAGCCAACACTCTTTCCAGCCAGGGAGATCCCATCTTAAAAGTAAAACAAAAGAACTGCTCCAAAAATATCTTAACTGAGAAATTAGAGATTTTGAAAACTTTCAGATATAGTTGTCATTCAGGTAGAGACCTGGGGTTCATAGCGAGACCCTGTCGCAAAACACCAAAAGAAAGGAATGAGTAGGGGCTGCTCATGGCAATCATTTGAACTTCAAGAAGTTAAGTCTGTCTGTGTGGGCCTTGTTTCAACTTGTACACAATAGTTTTTGTCTCTTACATTGTAGGTCATATATATCAGAAGAGTCGCTCTTAAAGAACAGAGTTAGAGGATTCAGAGGGCCTGTTCCATTTTTATCCGGGGTGTACTTTAACTGTTGGAGTGTTTCATCTATTGTGATTCAGCTTAAAGATCCCTGCAGGGTCAGGAACAAACCAGCTTTCCCATAAGTCATTGTGAACACTAGGAAAGTCCCAGGGTTTATGTCTTCCATTCCAGTGGAGTAGTTTAGCTTCCTGCAGGAAGTGTTCCGAATATCTTGCATCAGGGTTCCAGCCTTCAGTGTGTGCAGAGAGAAATAAATAACAGGCTTGTTAGAGACAATGATTTTATATGAAACCTTGGATACAAGCTATGGTAAAAGTTTCCGGTTAACAGGAGTCACGCCTCACATAAGACCCCTTGGTGATAACCGTACATAAGCCTAAGGCTACAGTAGTGAAGAGACCTTAATACTGCCGTTCCTCTGAGTGTTCTGCAGTATCCTAGAAGGTCATGCAGATATAATTTATATAAAAAATAAATATCCTCTGCTGTTGTTTTTTTTTCCATAGACAACAATGAAACTCCATTGAGTATAGAGAAAAAATGGTCAGCCAGGATCATGGCCTTGTGACAATGTCAGTTACATGACACTCTCATGCAATGTCAGGAACATGTCAGTAACAATAGAATCTGGCTTTTGTCACTCGTTAGCAGCTGCAGAAGAGAAGCTGCTCAGTCACCTTAGCTGTGGGTACAGGTACCAGCTTCCAGCCAGCCTCCACAAAGGGAGCCCACATCTGAGAGGAGGCTCTGTGTCCCGAGAAGTCATCAGAGGGCCAGCTTCACCTCAGCTCCAGGACAATGTGGAATGGCTTTAATTGATCTTATAGAGTGATAGAAGGCTTTCTGTTTTGACCCTAACTTAATATGCCTTAGTGTTGCTTTCCACAAACAAAACAAAACCAGATCACATTTCAAACTACTGCTGTACAGACTGACTACATTTCTTGCCTGATTCCAAACCTTATAGAGAAAACCGGATTCTTTTCCTCAGAAAGGTTATGCCCTTTTTGCGCATCAGTAGTTAGCAGTTCACAAGTGTGAAACTGAGTCTGCGATAGGGTCTGTCCTTTGCCTTTTTCCATTTTGCACACGTGTCTATACTATCTGTGTGCATTACGGAAAGCCAACGTTGATAATCAGGTTTCTTCCTCAATTTCTTTCCAATATTGAAGCAGTGGTCTCTCACTTAAACCCAGAGCTTACTGATGTGTCTGGTCCAGCTAGCCAGCTTACCTAGAGAACCCTGTTGTGCTGCGGTACTGGTGGCCACTAACTATGCTTGTTCCCTTTTGCAAGAGTCCTGGGGATCCAAATTGTAGTCATGCTTGCTTGGTAAGTGCTTGTATCCACTGAGCCATATCCCCAGCCCAGCTTCATGCTACTTGTTACTGACCTTCACTTTGATGGGACTTTACATATATGGGAACAGTGAGTTTTGGCCTGATAGCATTAAAGTGCAAGCTGTCTAAGGTCACATTCAGTAGACTCTGTACACTGGAGCGTTGCAAGGTGGAACGTCTATGCTAAGCATCACTCCGTAAGCTTTAAATACTTTGTTTTAAATTTTATTTTTATTTTACATGTATTGCATGAGAGTGTCAGATCCCCTGGAACTGGAATTAGATGTCTCTAATTGGGAGCTACCATTTGGATACTGGGTTTTTGAACCTGGGTCTTCTCAAAGAACAGCCAGTGCACCTAACTGTGGAGCCATCTCTCCAGCCCGAGTCAGAATCCTTTTCTTGAATCATGGAATGCTCCCCTCTGGCAACTAAAGATACCATTTGCATTTGCAGATTCTGAGCCTAAGGGTTTAGGAAGGGAGGTGGCCAAGGTCACCCTTAGGGCTTGAAGCCCTTATAGTTGCTAGGTGGTGGTGGTATTCCCTGAGTGAGAAGTTCACTTGCCCTGCATCCTGGAAGGACTTACCGAGGTGCCGTATGTGCCACAGCGGGTTGATGGTGGAATACTTTCCGTGAAACACAATCAGCATGGGAGAGGTGGCCACTCCTCCTCCCAGGGAGCTGCTGTAGAGGTTTTCTCTAAGAATGGGATTTAAAAAAAAAAAAAAGCAACATTTAGTCAGGAGCCCTCACAAACAGGAAGTAGATAGATGCTCATGTGGCCCATCCTAGGAGAAAAGATGGAAGTCTTCTCTACTTTCCCCAACTCCTATTTTTTTAATCAGGAGTTTTCATTGTTAGAAACAAGGTCTCATGTAGAGCAGATTGGTCTTAAAGTCCGTGTCTAGCCAAAGAAAACCTGGCTGGAGTCAAACCTGCTGTCTCCACTTCCCATGTGCTGGGATTGTAGGCATGCGCCATCACACCTTATCTCCCGTGTGTGTACATGTAGGATCACAGTACGTGGCCCAGAGCCAGTCTCCCAATGTATGTACCTAAGGCCACACTCTCACGTGTGTCACCTAGATTCACAATGTTAATACTTGTTAATATCCTGTCGCTAACTCTCAGGGTTTTTTTAATGGTAGGTTCAGAAGATCAAATTCTGATCCTATATTATTTGCAATTACATACAAGTTCAGTGGTACTGAGATACATAGATGAAGGAGCTGGAGAGATGGCCCAACAGTTAAGAGCACCGGGACTCTTACAGAGGACTCCCAGCATCCAGATGTTGACTCTCAGCCATTTGTGACTCCGGTTCCAAGAGTTCCAACACTCTCTGGCCTCCAAGGGTAGCAGACATAGGCATGCATGTGGTGCAGACATACATGGAGGAAGCAGAACACCATATGCATAGAATTAAAATTAGTTGTTTTAAAATGAGGGAACTATAATGAACAACTTAAAGATATATAAGATATTTTAAATTTTTAATATAAATATTTTAGATACTATAAATATAAAAATAATAAAGACTGATAGGAAAGACAATGATGTGGTAGTGGTTGTCTTAGTGAATTGTTTTGTTGCTCTATTCTAAAAATCTGATAATTAAAACTCTTAAATTTTAAATTAAAAGTCACTTTTAATGCAAGTTCTGGGGAGAAAACTCAGTAAAGTAAGTAGTTGGTGGATCTAGCCCCAGAACCCATGTGAAAACTCTGTGCTTGGAATCCCTGCACAAGAAAGGTGGAGACAGGAGAATGGCCAGTGCCTGGCCTAATTGCTGAGCTCTGGGCCAGCAAGAGATCCTGTCTCAAAAGGAGCTGAACTGTGCTGATGAGGATGAACCCTGAAGTTATCCACACACATACCTGTGCACACACCCATACACACATTGCAAACATATGCGCATACACACAGAGAGAGGAAATAAGCAAAAAATAAAAGTATTTCTTTTTAAATGCTGGCTCTATGAAAGTAGCCTTAGAAGTAGGTCTGTGGCCAGGTGATGGTACACATCTTGAATCCCAGCATATCAGAGGCAAAAGCCAGCCTGGCTTCTTAGTGAGTTCCAGGCCTGTAGATTAGGGCTACATAGTGAGACCTAGTCTTCACAAAAAAGCAGTCCTGTAAAAGAAATTCAACTAAGATAAATGAAGGGTTTTTTCAGTGGAAAAGATTCAAGCCGCATTATTAAGCAACTTGTTGGGAAGAAGAAAGGGCACAGATTCCTCGTCTCAATTTCTTAGATTTCTATCGCCTGGGGAAAGATTGTCCCCATGCTCCTTTTCTTGGTTGACAGATTCTGTGAGAATCTGACCTCAGGTGTCTTGTTTTGTTTTGTGCTAATTCCTGAGCTACACAAAGATGAGCCGATCCACTTGTTCCACTGGGAGCAGTGGTGGCAGAGAAACCTGCACACATACTCCACATTCTTCTGCATCCATTTCTCCAGCTGTTTGGTGATTCGCTGGTGTTTCCATTCAGTCATGTTGGCCACAATCACACCAGGATTGAATGAGCAGGTGCTGGGGCTGATGCCAAGGTTCTTTATGGTCTTCTTCCGGTAGTCCAGATAGCCCATGTATGTGTTCTGCAAAAGAACAGGTGGGACCTTCTGTTTAGGGAAAATGGTTTATGTTCTTGAAGCTGTTGTGCACTATCTCTGGGCTTCCTGCTGCCTACTGGCAGCTTTCAAAGCCTTCCTTTGGTGGGCTTTGTTGTGTGAACAGGGTCTCACTTTGTAGCTCTGATCATCCTGGAACGCACAATGTAGACCAGGCTGGCCTCAAATTTATAGATATCTGCCGCTGCCTTTCCAGTGCTGGAATTAAAGGCATGTGCCACCATGCCTAGCATATGTTTAAAGGTGTGTGTGTGTGGTATGGTGTGTGTGTGTGTATGTGGTCAAAGGACAACTTAGATGGTTGGTTTATCTTGGATTCAGGTCAGACTTCTAGGACAAGTGCTTTTTACCCACCAAGCTATCTCACTCTTCATTGCTGGCTTTACCTCCTTTCCAGCCTCTGAATGCTGAGTGCCCTGCTCAGTCCCAGCACCTGCTACGTGCTTGTCTGACTCCACTGACAACCTTTCTGCTTCAGGGCCCTACATTCTATCTGTGTGACAGCTCTGACCTCTCTAGCCTTCCAACTGCCACATCTGCCTGTTGGTGTTGCCTTCTTGATGCTTAAGCAGCTCCAACAGTATACTCAAAGGGTAAACAGGCTGAGAAAGAAATTAGGGAAATGACACCTTTCACAGTAGTCACAAATAATATAAAATACCTT
>NC_034598.1:92354005-92357347 GCF_900095145.1 Mus pahari | reverse complement strand
TCTCCCTGTACAAAGCTCAAGTCCAAGTGGATCAAGGATCTCCACATAAAACCAGATACACTGAATCTAATACAAGAGAAAGTGGGGGAAAGTCTAGAACACATGGGCACGGGGGAAAGTTCCTGAACAGAACACCAATGGCTTATGCGCTAAGATCAAGAATTGACAAATGAGTCCTCATAAAATTGCAAAGCTTCTGTAAGGCCTAGGACTCTGTCAATAGGACAAAACAACCAACAGATTGGGAAAAACATCTTTACCAATCATACATCTGATAGAGGGATAATATCCAATATATACAAAGAACTCAAGAAGTTAGACTCCAGAGAATCCAATAACCTTATTAAAAAATGGAGAATAGCTGGGCAGTGGTGGCACATGCCTTTAATCCCAGCACTTGGGAGGCAGAGGCCGGTGGATTTCTGAGTATGAGGCAGCCTGGTCTACAGTGAGTTCCAGGATAGCCAGAGCTATACAGAGAAACCCTGTGTCCAAAAAAAGAAAAAGGGGGGGGGGGAACAGAGCTAAACAGAATTCTCAACTGAGGAAACTTAAATAGCTGAGAAGCACCTAAAGAGATGTTCAACATCCTTAGTCATCAGGAAAATGCAAATCAAAACAACAAAGATTCTACCTCACCTCACATCAGACAGAATGGCTAAGATCAAAAACTCAGGTGACAGCAGATGCTGGCAAGGATGTGGAGAAAGAGGAATACTTCTCCGTTGCTGGTGGGATTGCAGGCTGGTACAACTACTCTGGAAATCAGTCTGGCGGTTCCTCAGAAAATTGGACACAGTACTACCTGAGGACCAAGCTATACCATTCCTGAACATATACCCAGAAGATGCTTCAACATGAAATAAGGATATATGGACCACTTTGTTCATAGCAGCCATATTTATAATAGCCAGAAGCTGGAAACAAACCAGATGTCCCTCAACAGAGAAACAGATACAGAAAATTTGTTATATTTACACAGTGGAATACTACTCGGCTATTAAAAACAATGAATTCATGAAATTCTTAGGCAAATGGATAGAACTTGAAAATACCCTGAGTGAGGTAACTCAGTCACAAAATAACACACATGGTATGTACTCACTGATAAGTGGATATTAGCCCAAAAGTTTGGAATATCCAAGATACAATTCACATACCATATGAAGCCCAACAAGAAGGAAGGCCAAAGTATGCATACTTCAGTGCTTCTTAGAAGGGTGAACAAAATACTCACAAGAGGAAATATGGAGACAAAGTGTGGAGCAGAGACTGAAGGAAAGGCCATCCAGAGACTGCAGCACCTGGGGATCCACCCCATATACAGTCTCCAAAGGACGCTGTTGTGGATGCTGGGGAGGTGCTAGCTGACATGAACCTGATATGGCTGTCTCCTGAGAGGCTCTGCCAGAGCCTGACAAATACTGAGGTGTAAACTCACAGCCAACCATTGAACTGAGTGCAGGGTCCCCAATGGAGGAGTTGGAGAAGGGACTGAAGGAGCTGAGGAGGTTTGCAGCCCTATGGAGGGAGCAACAGTGTCAACCGGCCAGATCCCCAAGAGCTCCCGGGGACTGGACCACCAACCAAAGAGTACACATGGAGGGACCCATGACTTTGGTCGAGTATGTGGCAGAGGATGGCCTTGTTGGACATCAGTGGGAGGAGAGGCCCTTGAATCTGAGGGTATTTAATGTCCCAGTGTAGGGGAATGTCAAGGCAGGAAGAGGGAAGTGGGTGGGTGGGTGGGGGAGCACCCTCATAGAGGCAGGTGGAGGCAGGATAGGGGCTTCTTAAGGAGAGACCTGGAAAGGGGGAAACATTTGAAATGTAAATAAAAAAAAATCCAAAAAAAAAAAAAAAAAAAAAAAAAGCAGTTCCAACAGGCAGATTGTATGGAGTCCTGTCTTAAAGCTGGTTCCCTGCCAGTCCTGCTTCAGTAGATAGCATCTGTATCCTTGTTATTTAAGCAGAAGCACAGTCTTTAGGCCATCCTTAGCGCCTCCCCATCCAAATCTGTGGCTAAATCCTGTTGTCCCAGCTTCAAAATACCTGCTGACACCAACTAGCCTCAGCACCCAGTGTGGTCTTCCCATTCTTGCCCACAAAGTGCTACGTATTGCTCCCTTTAGAACAATTTCATTTTTATCTTGCATGCATGCATGAGTGTTTTGCCTGCATGTATGCATATGTATATGTACCATGTGTGTACCTGGTGGCCAAGGAAGTCAGAAGAGGGTGTTGGGTTCCCTGGAACTGGAGTTACATAAAGATGTGAGTCTCAATGGACTGGGAACCAAACCCCTCCCACCTGTGGTGATGAGCAACATTACAGCTATCTGCTTTAAAGCATTTAAACATTACAGCTATCTGCTTTAAAGCATTTAAACACATTGGACACCTCACAGCATCCCATTGCATCTCACGAACACAGGACAGTAGACAGCATCTGTGCCATGCTGCAGATTAGAAAATCAAGATTCCACAGGGTTACAGAAATTGTCCTGAGTGGGTGGGAGAACGGAACCCCCATACCGTCCCCATCTCCTGGTAGTTCCCACTAGCGTTGGATGGGTAGATCATGATAATTTGGACAAAGGGCCAGAGAAAAAGGATAAAAGTATGATTCTGTGATGGCATGCCCACCTGTAGTCCCACAAGTCGGTGGATGTCTTGAGCAGAGGGTAAATCGCAGTCATCTGAGAAGGCTGCTGCATGGCCCAGAGCCAAGGTGGTATCATACAGTTCCTGGATATCACCTGCATTTGGAATTATCAGCAAAGAGAACACAAGTATCTCAGGACTAGACAGAACCGTCCCTTAATTCCCAACTTCAGTAGAGCAAAGGGTGCAAGGCTCCTATTTTCCCATGACATTGCAATGTTCTTAAGAATGTTTCAACTGGAGAGATGGCTCAGTGGTTTAAGAGTACAGTCTGTTCTTCCAGAGGACCTGGGTTCAATTCCCAGCACCCACATGGCAGCTCACAACTGTCTGTAACTCCAGTTCCAAAGGATCAGACATCTTCATACCAATTCACATAAAATAAAGTTAAATAAATCATTTTCAAAAAAAGAAAAAGAAAAAAAAAAAAAAAAAGGAACCAGGCAGTGGTGGCACATGCCTTTAATCCCAGCACTAGGGAGGCAGAGGAAGGTGGATTTCTGAGTTTGAGGCCAGCCTGATCTACAGAGTGAGTTCCAGGATAGCCATGGCTACACAGAAGAGAAACCCTGTCTCAAAAAAAAAAAAAAGAAAAGAAAAGAAAAAGAAAAAGAAAGAAAAGAAAAAGAAAAAGAAAAGAAAAGAAAAAAGAAAAAAAGAAAACCAAAAAAAAAAAAA
>NC_034598.1:92336604-92353760 GCF_900095145.1 Mus pahari | reverse complement strand
AGGAAGGAAGGAAGGAAGGAAGGAAGAAAGAAAGAAAGAAAGAAAGAAAGAAAGAAAGAAAGAAAGAAAGAAAGAAAGAAAGAAAGAAAGACCAAAAACACAAAAGAGTTCCAAGACAACCAGGGCTACACAGAGAAACCCTGCCTAAAAAAAAAAAAAAAAAAAAGCAAAAACCAGCTCACTCAAGTCTATTGTGTCACTTGAAACATTCAGATGGGTGTTGATCAGGTCTGTTGCTGTGTAGCCTCGGAATGCTTATGCTATTTGCATGTGGATGAGAACACACACACACACACACAAAAAAAAAACCAAGTGCTCTCAGCGACGCCTTACCTCTGCATGTTTGAGGAATGCAGAGATGCTACCAAGGAAATTACTGCAGACTTGGCAATCAGAGAGAGGCCCTCAGAAGCCACTAGATTATCCAGGGAAGTATCAAACCCCGCTGCTTTCAAAATATTCCCAGAGTTTGTTTGTTTGTTGGTTTTGGTCTTTGGGTTTAAGGCAGGGTTTCTCTGTGTTGCCCTAAATGTCCTGGAACTCGCTCTGTAGCCAGACTGGCCTTGAACTCAGAAATCCGCCTGCCTCTGCCTCCCGAATGCCACTACCGTCCAGCTTCAAAATATGCTTAGTTTTACAATAATGCTGTATTCACTTTATAAAGTGTTTGAAGTCACTGGGTAGCTAGCTACATGGGAAACAAAGAGAAAAGATAAGTCATTCTGTTTGGCAGCTGCGCCCTTCCATGGTTGTCTGCAGTCAGGGAGCATACCTTGTACAATGACATCATCGTCCAAATAGATGACTTTCTCATGCTGGTGGACAAGCAGAGGGAGATAAAACCGAACAAAGTTCAGCTGCGAAGACAGAGAGACCGTGGTAGGAAAGGGCACATAGCTGGAGGTTGCACGGCACTTGCTGGGAAGCTTTGACCGTGCCTGTTTATCCCCATGCGTGGAGCGGTATAAAACAGGCTAAAGCAAGGTCTCACCTGATCCTCTAGGCTCTGGGGATGAGACCAGGCTGGCCCAGAAAAATCTCTCCTTCATCCAGGCCCCCACTCACTGAAGCAGTGCCCACTTCCCATTCAGGGACAGCTTCAGTGCGAGTCCCCAAAGCTATCTAGTCAGTCTTTTAGGGTACAGACTTCCAGCTTTCTCTACCTCCCGTCAGTTAGATAACTCATAGCTTTAATATTAACACACACACACACACACACACACACACACACACACTCACACACACCAACAACAAGCCCAGACTTTAATTTCTTGCTCCAGAAAACAGTCAGAGCAACAGGTTGACAAGTTGGGACTGGAAGGAGGGGTGAGGAACTAGGAGGACCCTGGGGAAAGGCTTGCTTGGGCTCACTGAAACATAGGTATGTAACACACACACACACACACACACACACACACACACACAAAACCTATTCTTCATGAAGGAAACAGACTCTGTGTGGGCACTCTTGCAGGAAAAATGACCCCCAGCACTAGGGAAAGGACTGGCTTCTCCTCAAACATGTGGCCAACACCAAGGCACATAGCTGTCATGCTGCTGGCTTTCCTTGGCTTCCGGAAGAATCAGAGCTAACCAATGATTAAGCAGAGAAGATACAAGAGCGGAGGTGTTTCAGATGACTTTGCTGACCTCATGACTCCGCCCACCTCCAGCTCCCTCCTGTAGCCCTCCTTCACACACACATATGCAGTCTCCATTTTTATGCCTCGATTCTTTCCAGTAGCTTCATTATGCTTATATAAACCCTCTTAGAGCCTTCCCGGAGCAGGTGGCTGCTGAGTTAAAAATAAGCAGAGCTTCGTGGAGATCTAGCACACTTGGGACTGAAATATCCTATGTGCACATCAGATGGCTAGGGCTCTACAGGGAATGTGGATGCAGGACTGTCTCTGCTGTCCCCACTGTGTGCGTGACTTGTATACTCACAGGCTGGAGCAGCTCAGGCCTCGATGAGTCTGGTCTAATCTTCCCCTTGAGGACTACAGGGTTGAACTCCACAATCTTGAAGTTTATTTCTCTCAGTTTAGAATGTTCGATCCATTTTCTAAAGAGATAACAGAAAACCTCAGGTACATGTTTCGAATCTTCCCTGGATTTAATCTGCCTATCCTTCCCGGGGATATAACTTCCTCGTCTGCTCCGGGAAAGTTATAGTTAAGTGTACGTAGGCATCGTTTCCATGTTATAAAGCCTTCTGAGTGCTTTGCCATCTGGCCTCACTTCCTATATCTGCTCCTCCCCACTCTCAATCTCATAACTCATTCTGCAAAGGAAATGAACAAGGCAGTAATAACTGAGTTGAGTCCTACATCCAAAAATCCGCAGGAAACTAGAGCAACAAGATGGGGTCCTTTCTCGGCAAATAGCAGCTGCACCTGCCAGACCAACTGCCACATGCTGAGAGGCTGTGGCGTGTGTGTGTGTGTGTGTGTGTGTGTGTGTGTGTGTGTGTGTGTGTGTGTGTGCGCGCGCGCGCCCAGCCTCTGACTGTCTTCTGTTCCCTCCCCCTCTGTCTCTCACCCCTCTTCCTACCCGCTTCAGCCTGTCTTTCTTCCTCCACCACCCTCTCCCATTCAGCACTCAGTCTCACAGGGTGTCTATCTTTCATCTGATTCATTATGACATTCCTTTTTTTTTTTTGGTTTTTCGAGACAGGGTTCCTGGTACAAATCGTCTCCAAAGTTGGCGGCCACCCAACCTGCAGAAGGCACCATTTGCAGCTGATTGCAAATTGACAGGAAAGGGATAGGGGTAGGTAGCTTGGTGGCAGAGCTCTCCCACTGCTTGGGGGAGTGTGGTAGTTGCCACAGAAGTATGTTTGCTTGTGGCGATCCACAGAGATGAACTGTGGGTTCAGAACTTCTACTTTTATGTTTTGGCTCAGTGAGAACAGGTCTCAAAATATTTAAACACTAGGGACCAGCTAGAACTAGAGACGCCCGCTTTGTTGACTGTATTGCTATGAATTGTGTGACCTATTCTCTTTTGGCTGGTTGATTAGTTGGCTGGTTGATTAGTTGACTGGTTGGTTAGTTGGATGGCTAGTTAGTTGGTTAGTTGCTTAGTTGGTTGGTTGGTTATTTGACTAGTTTGTTTATTTGGGATAAGGTCTCCCCACGAAGCCTAGTCTGCTCTCTAATTTGCAGCCTTTCTTCCCCAGCCTCTCGCGTACAGGAGCCCGGGAGCCCGGGAGCCCGGGAGCCCGGGAGCCCGGGAGCCCGGGAGCCCGGGAGCCCAGGCGCCCAGGCGCCCAGGCGTACAGGCGTACAGGAGTACAGGCGCTGGCTCTTGGTGGTGCTGTTTTTACAGAGCTATGGATAGAATCTTGGGCCTTAGTGTCCATTCATATTTTATATTCATTTTCCTACTAGGCTTACAATTTTAAAAGTGTTTGTAACAGTTCTTCATTATAAGCCATCCTTCTTACTAATCTATTTTAGAACTAATTCCATTCACTGTTCTTTATCCAGAAGTTCTTGTGTTACACTGGCAAGTCAATCAGCTTTTTTGTTCTTTCCTAATTCCTGGGCTCAGGGAGGCACTGTCCAGACCATGATTATACAGTTATCCTGTATGTCTAAAACACATTTAAAATTTGATTTTTCAGTTGTTTTCTTTTCACTCTAACTCCTATTCATTTTTCATCTCTAGCACCTTTCCCCAGAAATACAGTTAATGAGGATGCTTAAGAAATAATAATAATAATCCATTAAGAAAATAGAGGGGGGTGCTAGAGAGATGGCTCAGTGGTTAAGAGCACTGACTGCTCTTCCAAGGGTTCTAAGTTCAATTCCCAGCAAACACATAGTGGTTCATATCGATCTATAATGGGATCTGATGATCTCTTCTGGTGTGTCAGGAGGCAGCTACAATGTATTCATATACATAAAATAATATTTAAAAGATTTATTTATTATTATACATAAGTACACTGTAGCTGTCTTCAGATGCGCCAGAAGAGGGCGTCAGATCTCATTACGGGATTACGGGTGGTTATGAGGCACCATGTGGTTGCTGGGATTTGAACTCAGGACCTTTGGAAAAGCAGTCAGTGCTCTTACCTGCTAAGCCATCTCGCCAGCCCAAAATAATTTTTTTAAAAAAGAAAGAAAATAGATGAAGAAGAGGAGGAACAAGAACAAGAAGAAGAGGAAGAAAGAAGAGAAAAAGGAGGAAGAAGAAGAGGAAGAGGAGGAAAAGAAGAACATGAACAAGAACAAGAAGAAAGAAGAGGAAGAAGGAAGAAGAGAAAAAGGAGGAAGAGGAAGAAGTGGAGGAAGAAGGAGAAGGAGAAGGAGGAGGAGGAGGAGGAGGGATGGCTATCTAAAGAAAAAAAGAAGATTAGAAGAAAATAGAAGATTCAAAAAGCACATTATAGAAACTACCGTATTCGAGGCAGAGTGCTCCGTAGCCCCACTACATAGAACACGAGGTTAGCATCAGTGTTGCTGTAGATGCTGTTGATGGCCGCCATAGCTGCACCCATTCTCCCTGCGGCTGCACAGATCACCACTGGGATCTCCTCTTCCATGTCCTCAGGGGACTCAGAATCAACATCTGGAATGATTGAAATCAGTGACTCCGAGCACAAGGAACGTCACGGGAGAGCGGTCTCTAACTCCTCGTCCACAGCACAGGGGGGGTCTCTCCTCCATCCCTGGCGACCAGTGTGAAAATTTCAGCTGGCCTATGGCCAACCACTAAAACTTTTTTTTCCCCAAGATCCCCTTGCTGCAAAATGTGATCAAGTCTGACAAATGGGATGCTCTTTTAAGTTATTCGTGCATCTACAGAATCTGCAGGCCAGACTAATGCTAAATGCCTTCCTCCTTCCGCCGGAATGCTGAGGAGATGCTAAGAGGCAGAGAGAGCCTTCTTAGATTGATGATACCTAGAACATCAGAACCGTAGTGTGCACATGATTTTGATCTGAAGGGCTGTGGGATCCACGGATCAGGTTCTCATGGGAAGACAGGGTGAACTTCTGCGTCCCTATTATTTCAGGACTCTTGTTCAGAAGCCAGTCCACAGCATCACACACATACAGGGCAAACAAACACACAAGGACCGGCAGAGCCTCACGGGCCCAGCAGCCCTTAACTCCCCAAGTCAGAACTTGTCTGCTGTACTGCTATGGTTTCTGTTGCTCTCCATTCCTTAGTCAAGTTTCCCAAATGTTAGCAGCAAGAGAACGAACTAGGGGGCTGGTGAGATGGCTCAGCGGGTAAGAGCATTCACTGCTCTTCCAAAGGTCCTGAGTTCAAATCCCAGCAACCACATGGTGGCTCACAACCACCCGTGATGAGATCTGACACCCTCTTCTGGTGTGTCTGATGTCAGCTACAGTGTACTTATGTATAATAATAAATAAATATTTAAACAAATAACTGACCATCCTTAAGCATCAGAACAGACACAACCCCTGTCACTACCAAGTGATATTTAGGTGCTAGAATGCAACCTACGTTGGGAAGAGTAGTAACCAGGCTATGGATACCCGATTTTTATTATGTTTGACCTCTCTTTGCAGACAGTTTTATGAAACCTCTCTCACTTAAGTCCAAGGTAGCTGTAGCTGATATGTAATTTCATAAATACTTACTGAAACACATTATTAGGTGTGTTTTGTAAATGGCCTCTCTGTTTCTTTTTATTTGTTTTTTTTTCTATCCACTTCTGTTTCTCCTACTAGAAAAATTTTTTTCACGATCTAGTTTGATACTTGAGAGAAGCTCATACTATACTTTGAAGGAGAATAATATAAAATCCTTAGATGGGTGTGTTGGGTACATGTGGAGGCAGAAGTAGGTAGATCTCTGGAGTCTGAGGCCAGTCAGGGTTGCATAGTGAGGCCGTGCATAATACATACATACATACATACATACATACATACATACATACATACATATGCAAAAACTTTCTGGTATATGAGCCCAATGTGTGACACATATATAGTCACAAGTTTATCTGCGTCTATTTGTGAAAATATTAGGGCTGGAGAGATGGCTCGGCGATTAGGAACACTGACTGCTCTCCCAGAGGTCCTGAGTTCAAGTTCCAGCAACCACATGGTGGCTCACAACCATCTGTAATGGAATCTGATGCCTCTTCTGGTATGTCCAAAGACAGAGACAATGTTCTCATATAAATAAAATAAATCTTTTTTTTAAAAAAAAAAGAAAAGAATATATAAGTGATTTTAATTTTGCTTGTGTTTCTTTTTTTTTTTTTTTTCCAAATTCACCAAGTGACCAGGAATTATTTTTTTTATAAAGAAAATAATGTTTTGGGCACACCATCTCATGCAGCCCAGGCCAGCCTTGAGTTTCTGATCGTCTTGCTCCCACTTTTCAAGTTGTGAGATCACTGCACGCAATTTTAAAAAAGCAAAACAAAACCAGACTTGTTTAGAGATTGTTCCTCTAGAGGCGAGCTGTCACCATTCGGCCGCATGAGATGATCTGACATACAGGCTTGGCTGTGCCGATCACCGCTGGCAGTTCACCACCAGGCGGCGCACGCTCTCTTATCTGTCTTTACACATGCTGTTCCTGCTGTCTGGAATCACTGCTCTTCGTGGTTAACTCTCACTATCCAGCCCAGCTGCATACTGACATCCACCGTGCAGGAAGTCTGCGACAACTGCCCAACACGTACAGGGTTATGGGTGCCTGCTGTGGCTGGATTCGTTAGCCACACTGTTCATTTGTCCTTTCCTATTGCATGGGAGCACCACGAGGGCAAAGGCGGCAGCGTCTCTGTCCTCTGCTTTGTCACTGTCCTCTGCTTCTGTCCTAAGGACTGCACCAAAATGGATGCCTTCGTCATTTATTCCTATTTCTGCAACTGCAGAGCCTATTTTTGTGCCTGGTTCTCCATCAGACTGTGAGCTTGTTGAATCACTCCACCGAGCCTGGCTCCCTGGAAGTGGGAGGTGAAAATCTGCTGTGAAGAGCTGAGCTGAGGCATGGAGTGGCCCTAGAGCCCAGAGCCCTCCACGATGTTTGTAGAGACAAGAAGATAGAGTGGAAAGGCATGAGTAAAGCCTGGAACAGAAATCTGTCAGTCTCTGACTCCTGAGTGCTAGGATGAAAAGTTCACACCTCTATGTCTGGCTAAATGAATGATGTTTAAATAATAAAAACTAATAAAGATTTTGTGGGAGAATTCCAGCCAGAAAAGAAAAGGGTCTGGTAAAGCTTAACTATTTTTGCAGAATTGCCCTCTCACTGCAAAGCTAGAGCTCCGTCATAGTGTGGCTGTGCTCCTAAGTATGCCTTTGTGTGAGTTCTAAAGAACACACATATATTTGACTTGTGTGTGTGTGAACATGGGAGTTAATGTATTCCTACATGCATGCCCAGGCCAGAGCAGGGTGTCCAGTGTATTTCTCTACATCTCTCCAAGTTCCTGTTTTGGGGCAGGGTCTCTCACCGAACTGAAGGCTTGCCAAGCCACCTGTCTCTGCCCCTTCAACACTTGGGTTACAGGTTCCCTGGCTTTTTATATGGCTGCTGGGGATGCGAACTTGGGTTCTCAGGCTTGCAGAGTGTGGTGAACAAGAATGGCCCCATAGGCTTGTATATTTGAGTGTGTGGTTTCCAGTTGGCAGACTGTTTAGGAAGGATTAGGTGGTGTCGCCTTATTGGAGGAGGTGTGTCTCTGGGTTTTAACGATTGGAACGCCCATGTGCACCATGGCTCCACCAGGCACAGTCTCTCTCTGCCTCCATTAGGTGACTAAAATGTGAGCACTCGGCTCCAGCTCCAGTGCCAAGCCGCCTGCCGCGTGATCCCACCGTGATGATCATGGACTAACCCTCTGAAACGGTAAACAAAGCCTCAATTGAATGATTCTCCGCAAAAGGTACTCTGGTTGTGTATCTCCTTACAGCAGTAGAACGGTAACTAAGACCCAGAGCAAGCACTCTTAACCACTGAGCCTTCTCTCTAGCCCCCAGGTATGTGGGATTTTAAAACCAAAATTCAATCGTACTTTTCAGTAACTTGTTTCTCCATTTAGCATATATATAGGAATCTCTCCCTGTCAACTCTGTATTTTTAAAAAATATTTATTTATTTATTTTATGTATATAAGTACATTGTAGCTGCATTCAGGTATAACAGAAGATGGCATCTGATATCAATTTACAGAGGGCTGTGAGCCACCATGTGGTTGCTGGGAATTGAACTCAGGACCTCTGGAAGAACAGTCAGTGCTCTTAACCACTGAGCCATCTCTCCAGCCCCAGACACATTTTTTAAAAAGATTCATTTACTTTATGTATATGAGCACACTGTTCTTCTCTTCAGACACACCAGAAGAGGGCATCAGATCATATTATAGATGGTTGTGAGCCACCATGTGGTTGCTGGGATTTGAACTCAGGACCTCTGAAAGAGCAGTGAGTGCTCTTAACCACCGAGCCATCTCTCCAGTTCCCTCCAGACACTCTTGATCACAACACACATATTTTAAATTATTTTAAATGGTGTATGTATAATTTCATGTGTAACCAGATAAAAACACTGACATTGTAAGAACAGAGACAGTTTTGCTCATAGTGTTTCTAGGTTCTAGGTATTTGGCTTTAATGATTTACTTATTTTTATTTTATGTGCATTGGTGTTTGGCCCACATGTATGTCTATGTGAGGATGTTGGATCCCCTGGAACTGAATTTACAAACAGTTGTGAGCTGCCTTGTGGTTACTGGGAATTGAACCCAGGTCCTCTGGAAGAGCAGCCAGTGCTCTTAACCACTGAGCCGCCTCTCTAGCCAGGTATTTAGCTTTAAAAACAGAAATGTGAACCAGACTTTTGTGGCACAAACTTATAAGCCTAGTTAGTGCTTGAGAGATGGAGGCAGAAAGATCAAGAGTTCAGGGCCATGATCAGAGAAATAGCAAGTCCGAGGCCAGCCTGGGATATGTAATGTATTCTTTCAAAAAAAATTTAATTTAATTAAAAAAATTAAGGAAAATATTAATTTTAATTATTTTATTATTAATTTTAAAAAGTTAAAGAAAAATTGTGATGAAAACATCCAACACACTAAAATATTAACTACTTTGCCGGGGGCAGAACATGTAGGTAATATTTTTCTTTCTTTCTTTCTTTCTTTCTTTCTTTCTTTCTTTCTTTCTTTCTTTCTTTTTTTTTTTTTAAGAGGAAAGGAAAGGGAACCATTTTTTTTAAAGATGTATTTATTTCATGTATATGAGTACACTGTTACTCTTTTTAGACACACCAGATCCCATTACAGATTCACCCAAGATGAGGCCATAGGGTCAGCTAAATGTCCTGTGTGTGTGTGTGTGTGTCTGTCTGTCTGTCTGTCTGTCTGTCTGTCTGTCTGTGTGTCTGTGTGAGTGTCTTCTTGTGTGTGTGTATCTGTGTCTGCATGTCTACGTGTCTGTCTGTCTGCGTGTGTACACACACACACACACACACACACACACACACACACACGGATGCAGGTGCTGGTGGATGCCAGGAGGCCATCAGCTCCCTTGCAGTGGGAGCTATAGGTGGTCTGCTGATGGAAGCTGATTGTTAGTGTGAACCGCTGCCACTTGCTGTGAGCCACTTGCTGTGAGCTTGCCCTAGGTGCTGGGAACCAGCCTGTCTTCTGCAAGAGCAGCCACTCTCTTCACCACTGAGCCTCTCCCCAGCCCTCTGAAGGGGAGTTTTTATGTTGAGCTCTTGGGAGCCATTTACGTACTAATAGACTGGATCAGTAAGAGGAAGGAAGGAAGGGACAGTTCTCCTCAGCAAAATGTGGAGAGGCTCAGCAGTCCCTCAGGACAGGGTCCCAAACCAAGAGTCCTGACATGAACTCGGGGTGTATGAGATACTATCTACTGATGAGGTTTTGCCCTGTTCTTTTGAGACAGGGTCTCACTTTGTAACCCGAGAGGATCTCAACTTACCATGTAGCACAGACTAACCTCAAACTCACAATCCTCCTACCTCAACCTCCAGGTGCTGGGATCACACGTGTGTTTAACACACTCAGCCCAGGTGTGTTCTAACAGGTCCTCTATGTGACTTTTACATGTGCTATGGTTTGAACATTACCAATCATTACGGAGCATAACCCAATTGCTGCCCTAGGGAACGTGGTCTATAGGCTGGCTCTTAGGAGTTAACCACATTGTCATTTTCCACGGAACCAAGTCTGTGAAGAAAGCCAATGGAAACCATAAAAACCACCTTCTCAGGGTCTTGTCTTGACAGACCCCACGCTTGCTCACCTGGTTTGTCCTTAAGCACAGCTCCCTTAAGAACTTTCTTGTACAGAATCCCACAGAGTGTCAGGACCAGAAGAAGCAGCAACACTTGATTGACTGAAATGAAAGGGGAAGCATATCAAAGTCTCAAAGCCCAGGAGGGGAAATCCCGAATGGCAGTGTGGACATGGGGCAGTCTGCAGTAGTGCGTTAACCTGGTACACTGTGGTCAGGCTCCTCAGAGTGTGAGGAGGACCCAGAGCTAACCCAGGCAGTTTGAGGCTGAGGCCTCAAACTCAGTCACCCCAGGAGGCCGCCTTGCATGAATATTTCACCCATCTTGTAAACAGCATCATTTCTAGAATGCCTTCTGTGAGCTACTGTTCATTCAAATGCCGGCCTTGAATCCAGGCTCCAGGCAAGGGTCACAGTGCTTCTGGTTCTCGGTGCTTACGATGCTTGCTTTTGGAGTAATGCCGTGCAGCCTTTTTTGAGTACAGAACACACATTCCTGGCTGTTGGTAAAATGACTGGGGACATTTGTGTTCACAAGTTAAGCAATATTCAAATCATGTGTGAAAAAGACGATCTCCGTCTGTCAGATCTCAGCGTTGTAGGCACGCAACACAAGCTACTCAAAACTGAACATTCTTCTAATCAAATGTATTTACAAATCACCTTCTTTTTGTGGCAGGAGGTAGATACTTTTTCCATTTACAAAAAGAATAGAAACTTTCTATTACAAAACATGCCTGTGAATATTAAGCACAGGTGAACTTAAAGAAGACCTTTACACAGAACGCACACAAATGTGGAAAAACGGGGAGATGTGACTTTGCCATAGGGTAAGCGTGAGTATGAAGTGAGGGATACTCTGGGAGAGTCAGATGTGTGACCCAGGCCTGTGGCCCAGCATTCACCAGGCAGAGGCAGAGGATCAGTGCCAGAGTGAGTCCAAACCAGCCTGAGCTACATTGTAACTCTTGT
Organism: Mus pahari; assembly: GCF_900095145.1. Lineage (NCBI taxonomy): Eukaryota > Metazoa > Chordata > Mammalia > Rodentia > Muridae > Mus > Mus pahari. The sequence goes on along the minus strand of NC_034598.1, from coordinate 92,342,521 downwards.
GGGGAAGGGAAGGAGATGGGATATAAGGTCAGATTCAAACCTCATTCTCACTGCCTAGCTCTGCAAACTTATATTACCTAACTTCCCTGAGCCTCTGTGGGCATCTCTGATACCAATAAAATAATAAAAAGTTGAACTATTTCTCTAAAGATAATTATGATAATTATTGGCTTTATGCTAGTTTATTTTTCGACTCTCAGACTTCTGGATTCGTATTTGCAAAAACAAAACAAAACCAATGAACAAACAAACAAATAAATAAAAATAGACCTTTACAAATGCTTAGGCATGAATGAAAATACTTAGAGTGAGAAAATAATCGTAATCACAGGTTTTATAAGAAAAAAAATATATGATCCACGAAGTATATGAAATGGATTTACCACCAAAATGGTAAGTCCATTTCTAACCAAAATCTAGGCAAAATCCCACAGGAATCATCCTCAAGTGACAAATGATCACTTAGGAACTGATCTATGAAAAGCACACACACGCACACACACATACACACTCACACAAAACATACATACACACACATACACACATTCATATATATACACGTGTATACGCACCTATATACATACATACATACATACACATACACGTACACACACATATACACACTCACACACATGCATACATAAACACATACATTGATACATACATACATACACATACACATTCACACATACACACTCACACACACACACAGCACGGATCATCAAAACACTGCTCCAGAACATCTTTCTTCATAATAATTCTTCAGCTCAACTCTTACCTCTCCGTAGAAGAGCCATGTGTATTCACCTGGATTACAAGGCCCTGTGGATTGAAGAGTAAAAAGTCATTTAAAGCAAATCAATGCATTAAAGACTGCATCTCCTCTGGAGACCTGGTGTGTTGTAAGTGTGTATCGGTCTGGATCTAGAATTTTGGTAAGAAAATAAATATTTCTTAAATGTCTTAGTTTCTTTTCTTTGTCTCTCTCTCTCTCTCTGTGTGTGTGTGTGTGTGTGTGTGTGTGTGTGTGACTGGAGAGACAGCCGTGGGTGCTGGGAACCAAACTCTTATATTTTTGGTTATGAGCCTAGCCTTTAACGGCTGAACCATCTCTCCGGCCCTAAAGATTTATTTTATTTATATGATTACACTGTAGCTGTCTTCAGACACACCAGAAGAGGGCATCTGATCCCATTACAAATGGTTGTGAGCCACCATGTGGTTGCTGGGAATTGAACTCAGGACCTCTGAAAAGGCAGTCAGTGCTCTTAACCGCCGAGCCACCTCTCCAGCCCTTGTCTTAGTTTCTTGTTGCTGTAAAAAAATATATATATCCTTCAGTGACAAAAGCAACTTAAGAGAGAAATTATTTCCTTTGGCTCACAGTTCTAGGGTATAGCCCATCTCAGCAAGTAAGTCAGGGCAGCAAGAGCTTGAAGCAGACAGTCACATCACACTCACAATCAGGAAGCAGAGAGTGAGGAACACTTATGCAGTTTGCCTTGTCTGTATAGCCCAAAATCCTAGCCTAGGGAATGGCACCACCCACAGAGAGCAGGTTTTTCCACTGCTGTTAACATGATCAAGATACCCCACGGTATGCCCATAGGCCCATTTCCCACACGATTCTATACTGCATTCAGTTTACAACTGAGCTAACATGCTAACATCACACATGTACAGCCTACTTTAAGAGTGATTATTCTGGCTGAACAAATAAGTACAAATAGATGATCCTTTCTCTTCAGTTATTTGTTTGGTTCAACCCCTTTCCAAAAGGAGCCCCATTATCTTTCTTGGCTAGTAGAGAAAATGGGACTATATAAAAATGTCATTTAAAAGTCTCTTTAACCTATAATCCATACCCCATACCTGTCTTCTCTAATAAGGAAGTGTTTCCATTGTCTGGATTTCCCTGTGGAAACAGATCATCCTTGAGTGTGCAAACTTCACACCCAATCGGATCATTTGTTCATCACTAAAAGCCCAGCGTGAGATGTGTTGGGATACAGAGTTGAACAAGGTGGCCCTGGTCTCCATCCTCACGGAGCCTTCACACCAGTGAGGAAATCAGGTGTTAAGACATTGCTGATAAAACAAACGACTGGAGTTAAGTGGAGAGAAAATGATTGGGGTCTGTGCTGAGAACAGAGAGCAGAGAACGGTGCCGGGATGAAGATTAACAGGAGTGGGGATTACAGCAGGAAGGATGAGGCTCCAGAGAGGCCACCCCGAGAAGAAGGACGGGCAGGGGTCAAAACAAGGGCACACCAGGCAAAGGGAACCAAACGTGCAATGGCCCTGTGACTGGAAAGAACCCTGAGTGTTCTGAGAACAGCAAGGTCAGTGTGCACACCACCGAGGAATAAGGGGCGAGGGGATTGGCAGGGCTGGAGAGTGACAAAGAAGACAGATCCGGTGATGCTGGAGGGTTTTACCACGTCCATCAGTCTTTGACCGCATTAAAGCCTCCGAACAGCAGTCTCACGGATTCCCCAGGGTACAGGGGAGATGACTCTGCAAGAGATTGCTGCGCATGCGTAAGATTATGAGTCCACATTCTCAGTACCAACATATCTGGCTATGTGCCTGAAATTCCCTTGTTGGGATGCAGAGACAGGTGGAGCTCACTGATTAGCCAGCCTATCTGGAGTGCCAGGCGTGTGGTTCATTGAGGGACCCTGTCTCAGGTCAGAGAGGCAGAGTGTGTGCAGGCACACACACATACACACACACACACACACACACACACACACACGCACACATACACACACTAAATTAAAATATAAATACTCCTAAGGAAAGAGATGGGAAGAGAGTGGAAACCCAAGGTCATACCCAATGGGCCAACACTCTTTCAAGCTTGTCGCTTTCCCTTCAGAGTCTCATAGACAGTGCAAGCATGTAGCAGTGGGAAGCAACCCTCTTTCGGTTGCCGGGAGATGCCCTGGAAGAAAACACTGTCTTGTTTATAGAAGGACTTAGTGATATTTTCAGTGTTTTATGGTTGTGAAGAGTGCTTCTGTAAACACTTGGGCACAGGTTTTTGTGGGAGTGTGAGGGCAAACACCCCGAAGTGTCATAGCTGAATCATTTGGTTACTATATGCTTAGCTTTCTAGACTGCTGGTCATCAGGGATCATCAGCACAGGCCAGCAGAGGGAGCAGAGAAGGCAGACGGGGTTGGAAGCCCCGTGAGAGTGTACAGTGCCGAAGACACACAGGGACTAGCAGATCGGCTTTACTTGGGGCGATCCAAGGCTTACATAGCTTTGGGGCACGGGGTGTAGAAACATCCAAGATGGACAATTTGAAGGGTTCGGAGATGTGGCATTAGCATTAAGAAGCATTTCAGGAATCTCAGATGCTAGCTGGATGGGTTTTTATCTGGAGGAAGGAAGTTGAACCATAATCTTAACCAAGACAACTTGACATTCTACAGATAGAGATGCCTGTGGACTTGTGAACTCCCCCACAAGGTCAGAGAAGGGGAAGCCCAGCCAGTGAAGGAAGCCTCCATTATACACCGAGCTCAGAAGGCTATCTGGTAAATGGTAGACCTTAATTAACAGAGTTTTCCCACAACCACCAGTGTGTCTCCTGAGTGGGAACACTTGTGTTGTGCACTGCCGCTGGCAAGGTAAGAGTCACTACGCTCTTCTCAGCACTTATTACAGCTGTCACTTCAACCACCTAACACAGACATGGTTTTCTCTTGAATTTCCCCATGACCATCGCTACTGATCATCTTTTAATTTATTTTTACCACATTCAGATATAGAAGTTTCTGTTTAAATCTTTTCACACTATTTTAAAAAGATTATTGCCTTGATTTTTGAGTTTTCAAAGTCACTTATACATTCTAAAGACAAGTCCTTGGTTGGATATGTGCTTTGCAAATACTGTTCTTCCGTATGTAGCTTCTTTTCACACTCTGGCTGAGTTTTGCCATTCAGTGTCTTACTATGTAGCCAAGGCTAGCCCCCAACTTGGAGTCCTCTTGCATTAGCTTGCAGAATATTGACATCACACATGCATACCACCACATCCAGCATATTTTTCCCCCTGGGGACATGGTCTCATGTAGCCCAGGCTAACCTTGAACTCTGCTTTTCTCACCTCTGCCCCCTGAGTGCCAGGATTACAGGCATGCTTTATTATGCCTGGTTTTACTTGGTGCTAGAGATAGACCCTGGGGCCTCTTGAACGCTAAACAGGCACTCTACAGACTGAGCTACACCTTCACCCAAACCCAGACAAATTGTGATCAGGCCCAACTCATTACTTTTATTTTTTAGCTTAATGTTTCCATTGATTATGGAGATTTCACATAATGTACCCCAATCTCATTCACTTCCCAGTCCTCCCAGGTTCACCCCTGACCCTTATGACCGAACCCAAAACAAAAGAAGAAAGAAAAATATCAAGTCCTATTTGTATTGCCCACATACTCACTGGGCCATGGTCAAACTCCCAGGGGCCAGCCCCTTAAAGATAACTGATTCCTTCCCCAGCAGACCCCCACTGGAAGCCACCAGCTGTGGAGAGCTACACTTCAGCATCCCTGTTACAATGTTTAATTGTTCTCTTCAGGGCTGGAGAGATGGCTCAGCAGTTAAGAGCACTGACTGCTCTTCCAGAGGTCCTGAGTTCAATTCCCAGCAACCACATGGTGGCTCACAACCATCTGTAATGAGAACTGATGCCCTCTTCTGGTGTGTCTGAAGACTGCTACAGTGTACTCATAGAAATAAAATACATAAATAAATCTTAAAAAAAAAAAAAAAAGAGTTCTCTTCAACGGCCTCCCGTCTAGGCTTTTAGCTTGTCACAGAAACTTTCTATGTCTCTCCTTAACTCTGAGTTTGCAACCATCCATACCACTACAAAAAAAAAAAAAAGCCTCTTCTCCCTTTAGAGCCAGCGGCACCACGGATCACGGACTTCTGCCCGGTCCCTGGCTACAGCAAGGCAGCACCACGGATCACAGGCTTCTGCCCAGTCCCTGGCTACAGCAAGGAGCACGACCACTTTGTCTGTAGTTTCTCCATCTCTTACCCCTCATCCCACCCTGTTCTGCTGTCTTTCCCTCCAATTTCCTGAGTTCACTTTTTAAAAGCATCTTCCCATGGACCTGCCCTTCTCTAGCTTTTTGGAGGACACCACAGGCTTTGCAGACTCCTCTGCCACTGCCTCGGCCCCCCACCCTGCTCAGCCTCCACAGGTCTCTCAGGCTCATGGGAGCTGCCCTGCAGTGGTGGGAGCATGTCAGCTTCCTTCACAGCCATGCCTCAGGTTTTCATCCTCTGTGTTGATGGCTTGTTCCTGGATCTGGTTCTGCAGCATCTGCTCCTCCATCTGCTCCAGCAGCTTGTGGATGGGGTGGACCAATTTGAATCACTGGATCTAGGCCAGGATGGCAGCTGAGTTGGTCAGCCCATGCATATGGAGGGTCTTCCAGCCCACTGCCCATGCTGAGTGAGCCTCCTGGGCCTCCTTTTCTTTCTTTATGAATGATGCTGCAATGTTATATCTAAGACTGGCCTAACCCAAAGTTGAGGTGATTTTTTTTTCTTTTTGATCTGATCTCTCTGAGAATTCTTTAATTTAACACTTATATTATATATAAGTTCATTTGAAAAGATAACATGATGAATAAGTTAAATTCTGTTTTGTTTGTTGTTTTGTTTTGTCTTCATCAGATGGAGAGTTAGTTTTTCTAGGGTTATTTGTTAAAAAGTCTGTTCTTCTCACCCAGCGTCGGTGGCATACACCTTTACTCTCAGTACTTGGGAGGCAGTGGCTGGCAGATCTCTGAGTTCTGAGGCCAGCCTGGTCTACAGAGTGAGTTCCAGGACAGCCAAGGTTATGTGCAGAGAAACCCTGTTTTGGAAAAAGGACGAGGAGGAGGAGGAGG
>NC_034598.1:92322176-92336594 GCF_900095145.1 Mus pahari | reverse complement strand
GAAGAAGAAGAAGAAGAAGAAGAAGAAGAAGAGGAAGAGGAAGAGGAAGAGGAAGAGGAAGAGGAAGAGGAAGAGGAAGAGGAAGAGGAAGAGGAAGAGAAGAAAGAGAAAGAAAACAAAGTTTGTTTTTCCTATGGGGTTGAATTTTTAATTTAATGTTTTTCAAGGATGAAATGTGTCTTCTCAGAAAGCAAGAGAGTCCACAGAGCTTTGGGATTCTTCTACACTTGGCATAATAATGGCCACAGATCCAGACAGCTATGACTGGCTAAAAAGTAAGGTATATGGTCAAACAAAGTCACAGTAATGGGGCTGGGGAGATGGCATGGTGTCACATGACTAGCTGGGTGTGTTGCATGTGCACCAGTACCTCCCACAATGTCCTCACGCAGACATAGGAGAGTCACTAGGGCTTGTTGGTCACCCAGTCTAGCTCTTCATTCAATGGGAGATCTTATCTCAAAGGAATAACATGGGTAGTGATAGAACAAGATACCCAATACCTCTTTAGGCCTCCTGGTACAACCCTGGTGCACCTACCACACACAGAGACCCTCCCACAATCACCTTGAAATGTCCTCTAATGTACCAACGTCAAGAGGACAAGAAAGGGCTGAATCACCATGAAAAGGTTTCAATCAAACATGTCCCCTAATTCAAGTCCCATCACCTCACGGTATCTTTACATGCTACATATATATATATATATATATATATATATATATATATATATATATATATACTGAATTTGAGAATAGCTTAGTTAGGGTTACTATTGTGTTGATGAAACTCCATGACCAAAGAAACACTTATAAAAGAAAGCATTTAATTGGGGGCTTGTTTATAGTTTCAGAGGGTTTGTCCATTATCATCACGGTGGGAAGCCCGGCAGCATACAGGCAGACAAGCTTAGATATGTAACTTCAAGCTTCATATCCTGATCCACGGGCAGGAGACTGAGATACCCAACTTGGTGTGGGATTTTGGAACCTCAAAGCCCAACCCAAAGTGACATTCAAGGCTGCTTTCCAGACTCGAGAACTGACCTGAGACTCTGAATTAAGATACTATAGGGCTTTTAAGCCTGAGATCCACAAACATCTGTACCAAGTTATCTCACCAGTCAGGATTTAGGGGTAGGGGATTTCCTTAGGAACATGTCTTTTTTGTACACTTATCTTGCTCCCATTGGTTGTAGTATTCAACTGTAGCAGGGGACTCACTTTGTCTAACATTCATGTCTTAACTTGTCAACCAGGATGTCAGTTACCATGTCTTTTCTACCACATAACATAGGATGTTAATTCCCAGGGAGGTCTTGGAAACTTAAACTTTACTCAGCCCCTTTCAAAATGGAAGTCTTATTCCCAACAGCTTCTTATATTGGTGCAGGTGTCTCTCTTATGTCTCTCTCCCTGGGTCTAACCCAGGGGCAGTTTATGAAAGCAAAAACCATAAAATGTTATACACAGATGCAGGAGTGCAGTTGGTTCGGGTCCAAGCTTATTGTAGCTAACCATACAAAGCAGTTCTACTGACTTCTATTGTGATTGGTTTCCAAGAACACTAAAACACAGAGCATCCTAGTAACAGGATACGAGAAAGTTTCCTCAGGGACAACACAGAATGGTAGACTAGACAGGTAGCAGTTGCCTAGGCCTTGACACTATCTAACGTATAATCCTTAAGAAGAACCTCTGACCTTGACATTTGACTGGAGGACGCAGACAACACATAATGCGCTTCAGGATCCAGCAGCCCAGCCTCCATGGGTGGAGGGTAACGTGTGATGTATGCCAGGGTCTCTGAACTAGAACGTGGTGAGAAGTGATTGGCAGTGATCTGGGCAACTCTCATCCCCAGGGAGTTGAGGCAAGTCTTTAATTTACTATAAATATCCCACCACACTATCCCTTTAATTTCCCTGGCCTCTCCTGCACACTGGGGGCTCAGCATGCACCTGGGTGGCCCTCCCTCACCCTTACTGAAAGGGCACATTGGGTAGGGTTTTTCTGAGATAGTTTTTTTTTTTAATCCATTTGCAATTCTAAGTGATGCCAATTTATCTAACTTTTGGGGAAAATATCATCTCAGAATTGCCTCTGGCCACATGGTTCCTCCTCTTGCTGAAGGAAACCATGTGGTACCTTGGGAGAAACTGAGTCCAGAGTTCCTGAAGAAAGTTTCCTTTCTGAGCACCTCAACTTAAGCCAACACATCTCCCCTTTACCTCAGAACTGCTTGAACCATGTCAGGTTTTTCCCTTTTCTTTTTTTCTCTTTCCTTTCCTTTTCTTTTCATTTTCCTCTGTCTGAGACAGACTTTCGCAGTAAAACTGGCTGCCCTGGAACTCACTACTTAGACCAGGCTGGCCCCAAACTCACAGAGATCTGCCTGCCTCTGCCTCCCGAGTGCGGGACTAAAGGTGTGTGCCACTATGCTTGGCTAGGTTCAATTGTTTGCAGATACTTTGTTGTGCCCAATATGGTGTGTGTGTGCTGGGGGTGGGGTCATTTGGGTCCATGGCTTCTTTCAGTTCTTACAATTCTTTTTCAAGCGGAGACACAACTCTCTGTTCTTTAAGTGAGGCAATGTGGCTCAGAGACCCCAGGACACACCATACCTTTGGAATTCTCCCCACAGTTCCTGCTTCAGGATTCTGAGGTTTCTTATTCTGTTTGGTCTTTGGCCTCCTATCAAACATCAGCATCACACACTTGGTCAGTGGTAGAACAGGTATTGCCCATTGGGGCTTTGAAAATGCACTAACCCCAAGGTTCTGAAATTCTCTCTAAGGATCAATTTGATTCTACCCGGGGACAGTGATTTTGGCTCGGGGTCATGGACTTTACTATGATGACATTTCACTGTATACATGTAAGGTGAGCCAGGTTACTGTGACTATGAGGTCCAACTAGTTAACTATCAAGGGCTGGCTCAGTTGCAAAAGGGACTCATCTTTCCTTATCAGGCTGCCAACTCTGAGACCTCCATAAGGTGAACCAAGCAACTTCAGAAAATTAGCACTGACATATGTAATAGAAAGGCCCAACAACGAGTCGAGGAGGAGGAATGGTCCTGAAGCAGATGGAGTGTAGGAAGCCATAAGTTGCGTGGCAACTCTCTATTGAGATGCAGAGCACTCCCACATGGAGTCTGCTTTATGGAGAGCAGGTGGATGGAATGTGCCTCTGTAATAGACTGCTTGCCTGGCATGTGTAAGGTTTGGTTTGAAGCATTTGGGGGAAATGGGGCATGTTCAAATTGTACCCTCCTCACCTTACAGTTTCGTCTTCTCTCTGATAACATGGCTTCATGGGCCTCAAAATGCCAGTGGCAAATACAGTGAAAATTCTCCAGTCATAGGACCAAAATAGAGATGGTTCTCCAAGATGCCTGGCATGCTGCTCAGTTAGAAGGGAGTCTTGCAGTCAGATGAGCCAAAGTTCAAATCCTGGCTCTATCATACATACGACTCCTGCCCTGGGAAAGTTGAGATCCCTCACCTGCACAGTGCCCTTGAGATCGCTTTGCAGCCTCTATGCTGAATAACTAATTCAGGGAAAAATAAACCTGGGCAATTTAGTGAGAGGTTGTTGGAAAACAAGAAATTCCCAGTCTCAAAAAAGCAAGACTAGTTATTAATTGCAAGAGGGATTTCTCAAGAATTGGGGTGAAAATCCCCATCTTAACAAAGTGAACAAGCTTATGATTATCAACAGCAGAACAAATGGAGACTCATGTCCCAGGATCTGAGGGACACCAGGATATTCCCGCCAACAGATGGCATTCCATCTATTCTGTCAAGAGTAGGGCACAACCAAGTCTGAATTGTACTTCATTCTGAATTGTCTGGGCCTCTTTGAATATGTGGCTGTCTTGAAAGAAAACTAAAGGGCTGACTGCTGTCCAGTGAGCACAGTGTTCTTGTCAAGTTGCCTTCTAAATACTTACATTTCTGCCCCCTGACCGGCCTGCTGTCAGCTTCGGCCAGAGAGGCTTGTTTTGCAGTGAGTAACTGCCAGACTCACAATACGTCAGATCACTGGGGGCAGGCAATTGCTGAGAACTCCCCAATATGGACATTTATATAACCCACTCCAAGCTCAAGGAACATCATGGCAGAGGCGGGTGGGAAGAACTGAGAGCCACAGGGAGGAGCAGAGTATTGTAGAACACTGTCTTCCAGGTGGCCCAGGACCTTAACACACTTGAACCCACAGCAGCTGTGACTAGCTGGATTAAGACCTGCACAAGATTGGTCCTGGAATAGACAAGGGAGGAAATCAGAAGGTCGCACCACTCCTTTGGGGTTTATAAGGGAGGAATGAGTGGAGAGGGGTCAAGAAGAGGTTAAAAAGAATCTTGGGGCTATACAGACCACTCGGCGATTAAGAATGGACTGAATGAGTTTGGTCCCCAGCTCTCACACTGGGCAGCTCATGCCTTACCTCTGGCCCGGGCACTCAAAGCCCCCTGCACTCACAAGCAAATCGTTGCCAACCCCACAGCCATGGAGTTGAATAAAAATAAATCCTTTACTGTATTAATCTACCAATCCATGCTCATGGGGGATCTTTCCATCTTCCGAGATCTTCGATTTCTTTCTTCAGAGACCTGAGGTTCTTGTCATACAGATCTTTCACTTGCTTAGTTAGAGTCACACCTAGGTATTTTATATTACTTGTGACTATTGTGAAGGGTGTTGTTTCCCTAATTTCTTTCTCAGCCTGTTTATCTTTTGTGTAAAGAAAGGCCACTGATTTGTTTGAGTTAATTTTATATCCAGCTACTGCACTGAAGGTGTTTATCAGGTTTAGGAGTTCTCTGGTGGACTTTTTAGGGTCACTTATGTATACCATCATATCATCTGCAAATAATGATATTTTGACTTCTTCCTTACCAATTTGTATCCCCTTGATCTCCTTTTGTTGTCTAATTGCTCTGGCTAGGACTTCAAGTACTGTATTGAATAGGTAGGGAGAGAGAGGGAAGCCTTGTCTAGTCCCTGATTTTAGTGGGATTGCTTCCAGTTTCTCACCATTTAGTTTGATGTTGGCTACTGGTTTGCTGTATATTGCCTTTATTATGTTTAGGTATGGCCTTGAATTCCTTATTTTTCCAAGAATTTTATCATGAAGGGGTGTTGGACTTTGTCAAATGATTCCTCAGCATCTAATGAGATGATCATGGTTTTTTTTTTCCCCTTTGAGTTTGTTTATATAGAGAATTACATTGATGGATTTCCTTATATTAAGCCATCCTTGCATATCTGGGATGAAGCCTATTTGATCATGATGGATGATCGTTTTGATGTGTTCTTGGATTTGGTTTGTGAGAATTTTATTGAGTATTTTTGCATCGATATTCATGAGGGAAATTGGTCTGAAGTTCTCTTTCTTTGTTGGGCCTTTGTGTGGCTTAGGTATCAGAGTAATTGTGGCTTCGTAGAATGAACTGGGTAGAGTTCTGTTTCTTTGGCACATGTCTAGAGACTTGGCAACGAGATTAAATGAATGGCTCTTGATTGCATATTTAAAACCAGTGATAAACTTTATTATTGGAAAAAGTAGGGAAATACCATTGCACTGATGTTACATTTCCTCGGTGGGTAAACTATATGGTTCCATAGGAATATATCCTTGAAAACAGGGGGCACATACATATATGTAGGGTGAAGGGGTCAGATGTTATAACGCATGTAGAAAGGAAGAGATGGAGACAGGAAATTATGACAGGCACTAAGGATGAGTCAAGTCCCTAAATAAGTGCTCACTATACTGTTCTGTAACACTTTCATAAAGTAATATTTCATCTAAGCAAAAAGATCACAGAACCACTCTTTAAAATCACAGAACACTCTTTAAACATTATGCCACAACAGCAGAAGCCTCATTAATATAAGGCACTGGCAGGTCCTAGGGAAATCACTCCACCTGTCTAGCGCCCTACCATGACAAGTAAAGCAGATAACTCTATTAGATTTAAGATTCTAGAACTGTATATGAATCACCCTTCAATGAAACTAACTGGGATTAAAAGAGTCAATCTTAGCCGGGCGGTGGTGGTGCATGCCTTTAATCCCAGCACTTGGGAGGCAGAGGCAGGCAGATTTCTGGGTTCGAGGCCAGCCTGGTCTACAGAGTGAGTTCCAGGACAGCCAGGGCTACACAGAGAAACTGTGTCTCGAAAAAACAACAACAACAACAAAAGACTCAATCTTGTCAGGATGTCCATAAGTACCAGTCAAAGAAATCTGCAGATTCATTCCAGTTTTAGAAGACATAGAAAATAATTATCCTAAAATTCACACAGAGGTACTGGTGCCCTGTGTAGCCAAAACATTCCTGAACAAGAACTAAGTGTCACACTCCCTAATGTCAAATTACATTCCAAACAGTGTGACACTGGCATAGAAACAGATGCAGAGACAGAGCAGAGGTGTCAACAATAAGCATACACACAAAGTCAACTAATTCTCCACAAAGGTACCAACAATACCTAACAGGGAGATTGTCACTGATCAGTCACTGTCAGTCAAAAAGTCTCACAGGTCACCTGCTGGAGATAAAAATAACAGATGTAAAGGTGGAAGGAGAGGACCGGCCCCATAGAGTTGCCGCTGACCTCTATTGGCAGGCACGTCTAGTGGTTAGAGGCACTTAATGCTCTTGCAGGAGCTCTAGGTCCAGGTGACCCAATGCCCTCTTCTGGCCCCCACTGGTACTGCATTTACATACTACACTACATATACATGTAGGCAAAACACTCATACACAATCTAAAAATAGATCTGCCAAGTTTGGTGGTGCACACCTTTAGTCCCAGCACATAGGAGGCAGAAGCAGACTGATTTACGTGAGTTTGAGACCAGCCTGGTCTACAGAGCTAGTTCCAGGACAGCCAGGGCTATAAACCAAAAATAAGGTTGGAGAGATGGTTCAGTGGTTAGGAGTACTGACTAGTCTTCCAGAGGTCCTGAGTTCAATTCCCAGCAACCACATGGTGGCTCACAACCATCTATAATGAGTCTGATTCCCGATTCTGGCATACAGGTACATGCAGATAAAGCACTCATATATATAAAATAGAAAGATTTTTAAAAAAACATATGGAGTAGTAGGCAGAAACTTGAACCCAGCAGAAAACCCAAGGTCTATGGAAGTGAATCTTTTTAAACATTTTTTTAATTTAAATTATGTGCATGTGTGTACTTGTGTACTCCAGTGCCAATGCTCATCAAGGTCAGAGGCTTTGGTGAGCCACGTGATGTCGGTGCTGGGAACCTTACATGTCTTCTGTGTGCTGGTCTGAATGAGGTGCTCTCCATATTCTTGGGCATCTGAGCACTTGGTCCCTAGTTAATGGCGCTGTTTGGTTGGTTTAGGAGCTATGGCCTTGTTGGGAAAAGTATGTTACTGGGGGCAGGGTTTCAGGTCCAAACCTTATGGCATTCCCAGTGTGGTCTTTCAGCTTTGTGCTGTGGTTCGTACTCAAGATACGAGCTCTCCACTTGTGTTCCTGCCCTCACACCTGCCGCTTGCTGCCATTGTGAACTCTAAAACCCTCCAGACCATAGGCCCAAATAAACGCTTTCTTCCACAAGTGGCCTTGGCCGTGGTGTTTTATCACAGCAACAGAACAGCAACTGATTCACTCTGCAAGAGCAACCTCTGTTGTAACCACTGAGCCATCCCGACAGTCCCTAGTAATTGTCAGCTTGACAGGATTTAGAAGTCATCTACGAGGCACACCTCCGTGTGTGAAGATGTTTCCCCGTGAGATTTAATTGAGGTAGAAACACTCTGGGAGTGGCACCGTTCCATGGACCTGGGCCCCAGACCACAAGGAAAGGAGAAAGAGCCTCGATTCATCGTTCTTGGTGAAAAAGAAGGCAGAGCTTCAGTTCATCGATTCTTCGCTCTTGGTTGCCTAAAGGCACATTCTCATCCCGCTGCCTTGCCTTCTCTGCCATGTGCCCCATTAACCAAATTAACCCATTCTTCTTTGATTGTTTTTTGTTTCAATGGCACGAAAAGTGACACTGGGCACAGTCTATGAGGAGACTGTCTGGGTTATCAAGGTTTCTGAACGACTGAAGATGGTCCACAAGCCACAACCTCTCCTTCACACACCCCTGGCACACTGTCTAGCTCCTTCATTACCCCAGCCCCCACCTTCAGTATGCACACGTTCAGTTCCACTGTCCCCATATCTTTAGCTCATGCCACCTGAACCCCAACATGCACATGGAGGGACATCCCAATCTTTGGTTTCCTTTCTTCTCTCTTCCTCCTGAGGAACTATCATGTTTTAAACATTCAGTTTCAAATACTATTTACATGACAACTTCACTCACATCTCTGTCCCCAGCTCAAGCCTCTCATAGGGCCTCCATACTCCTAAATCCCACTGGACACTTGGCATCACTGCCCAAAGGCGTCCACATATTCCACTCTGAGTTTCTGATATTTTCCCCCACAGCACACATCTTCTATAATCATTTCCAAACCAGTTATCCACAGCCTCATTTCTCTAATTGTACCAACAAAAGAGCAGACCAGATGTTATCTCCCATCTCTCTCCGTATCTACACAAACACTGACACACGTCCTCTTTGTTCTGCTTTCAGGATACACCCAGAATTATCGCCACCTCCGGGGCCTCCGCCTTGCCGATCAACACCATCTTTTGACTGCACTACACTGCCTTATCTCCCTTCAGCAAGTTTACAACCAAGCGCTGTGGTGAGCCTGGGAAGGTGTGACTTAGACTATTGTGCTGGGTGCTCCGCTCTGCTCAAAACCATCCCTGACATTCCAGGCTTCTCTAAGAGTCAGAATGCTGACAGTGCCTTCCAGGGCATCTCACATGAGCACCCTGAGCTTCTTGTCAGACAAACTTCAGCCTCAGAGTCCCTCCACCACCCCAAATCTGGCACTAAGCCTCCCCAGCCCCCGGTTCTTCATTTCCTCAGTGGCTATCTCTACTGGCTACTATATAACTAGGTTTCCCTGGTGTGGTGGCTTGAATATGCTTGGCCCAGAAAGTAGCACTATTAGGAGGTATGGCCTTGTTGCAGGAAGTGTGTCTCTGTGGGAATAGGCTTTGAGACCCTCCCCCAACTGCCTGGAAACAAGTTTTCTATTTGCTTTTGGAACAAGATGTAGAACTCTCAGCTCCTCCAGCATCATGTCTGCCTGAATGTTGCCATGCTTCCTGCCATTATGATAATGGACTGAACCTCAGAACCAGTAATCCAGCCCCAATTAAATGTTGTCCTTTATAAGAGTTGCTTTGGTCATGGTGTCTCTTCACAGCAATAAAAACTCTAATTAAGAAACCTGGTTACTGTTCCCCAAAATGATACGTCAGAAGCCTCACACAAGTGGGGACAAAGGTTCATGGTCATGTGTTCAACACCCAGCAATATAATCTCTCAAGAATACCGATAGGCCAAGATGACTGTGCAGCCTTGTAGCAGGACAACCACAAATGCTGTATGTTCATCATGAAATCAGCACCCCAGGCACTGCAGAGACACCTTTGTATCCTGGCATCTTCTAGTTCTTGTGCCTACACTGGCCCTGATGGCAAGTACTGTCTCAGGGGAGAAGGAAGAGAAAACAGTGAGAGAAGGAAGAGAAAACAGTGCAGGACACCTGGCATTGTCCTTCAGCCTCTACAGTCACAAACATGGGCACACACACTCTCACATGCACATACACAAAAACACAGACAAACCAAACACATCTTCCTATACAACCAAAATGCCATGATCACACCTAAGAAAAAGTAACATTAATGCTATTGCCCACTAAGCAATCCATATTCAACCCCCTTCATGCCAGTCTGGTGTCTTTTAGCTTGGGTTTCTATCTTTAGTTGTTTTTACTCTTTTCTTTTAAAATTTATTTATTCATTTTATGTACACGTGCCCTATCTGCATGTACACCTGTATGGCAGAAGAGGGCATCAGATCCCATTATAGTCACCATATGGTTGCTGGGAATTGAATTCAGGACCTCTGGAAGAGCAGACAGTGCTCTTAACCACTGAGCCAGCTCTCTAACCCCAATCTTGAATGTTTCCAGTTCAAAGAACTCACTATGTAGACCAGGCTAGCCTCAAATTCACAAAGATCTCCCTGCCTGTGCCTCCTGAGTTCTGGGATGAAAGGAATGTACACCCTAACCGCAGCCACCATACTGTTTCTAAAGTTGTGCTGTGCCCGTGTCCTGGGTGCTGTACCTACACCTGTGATGACAGAGGGCAGGACTGTGACTCTCTGACAGGTCTGTCTGTCCTTTCTTAAAGATGGTTGGAATGAACAACGGGAGACAGAAAGCGGCTCTTGTCACTTTGCTTGTCTCCAGAGAAAGGAGTCAGCTCATCACAGATGAGCCAGTGGTCCCATTCCAAGGATGGAGGCAGAGGTTCTGGACGACATCTGAGTCATGTTTTCCATATGATAACAGCCAATAACCGTCCAGTGTAGAAAGCGTGTCATCCTGTCTTCAGAACAGCTGGAGGTAGCTTTGGGAGGTACCAAATGTCAGTGATGGACCGAGGAACTCCCAAGGCAAAGTCTGAACAGTGGCAGTTTCAAGAGAAGCAAGAAAACAGAGGGCATAAAGCAGAGCACGGAGAGCTAGGCTAGACCTGAGAAACGATGGCATGTGTTCAAAGCCCCCAGCCCTGGGGATGGTGCATGGACAGCTAGCTGCCTTAGCAGTGGCCAAAGGTAGATTTAGCTCTGTCTTGGAAGAAAAGACAAAAGTGGGAAGGAAAATACCTCAAAATTCTGAGCCCCAAAGATTTATTTTACATGTTAGTGCCAATCAGTTGATAGAGGATTTGGGGATTGCCAACTTAAGGAAAAATCTAAAGCTACTGCCAGGCTCTTACTTTAGAAGAGTAGAGATAATGATTGATTAATCAGATCTGCCATGGTGCTGGGAAAGACCTGGTTGTCCAAAGGTAAGAAAGAAATAAAGACAAAGGTGCCCACAAGCTGCTGTTGAATGATTTCAACATTAGAGACTATGCTTAATGCACTAGGAGAAATATCATGAGCAGTGTAACTGAACAAGAGATACCTCAAGTGATGTGAATGTCTCCCATAGGGCACCATCACCCCTGAAGCTCTTCTATACCGTCTCCCCAAACTGACATAAGGACCAAGTCCTAAGCACTTGAACTTTTGGAACCACAAACAACCATTTAGATGAAGAACACAGCACCCTCGTGGCTGCTAACCAGAAGTACTATCAAATAGAATTTCATAAGGGAGCCAAAATGAAAACAAGTGTGGTCAGAACAGCGAGTACTAGAGCATGTGCCAAGCCATGTTCATGTATGTGATAAAATGACTCAAGTTTGGTAGCTGCTGCATGCTAAAATGTCCTTAAGTGGCATTCTTCATTGAGACATTTCTCAGGACCTTTCAAGTGTTTTTCTACTTTATGCTCTGTCTGAAGGGGCTTGGAGCTCCTTCTCCAATGGGACTACATCCTCTTAAACATCCTTTGAAATATTCTGACATCAAGGAAGCAATAAGAGAATGATGTTTCTTGGGAATGAGGAATGAAAACGGTGGCTTAATGAACATGCCTTTCAGAGAGGAGGATGAAGAGCGGAGATGAGAGAGAGAGAGAGAGAGAGAGAGAGAGAGAGAGAGAGAGAGAGAGAGAGAGAGCTGGAGGGGTTAGGTATTTTGTGGAAGGATGAAGAAAGCAGGGTTCTGGGGGAAAGACATGTTGGGAGATGAGGAACACATGAAACATCAGAATGTCCGGGGAAGGGACCTGTCCAGTTCAGCATGTGTCACTTCTGTAACCTTCATTGTCATTATCAGCATTGCCATGGAAGCAGGCTCTGTGTGTCACATTTACTTTGTATCTGTGTGTCACATGTTACATTGTATCACTTTATTTCCATTTTGCAGATTGGGAAATGTAGGCACATGGGTGAGATATGACCAGAATCAGGCTTATGAAAGTCTTGCCAGGACACAGCTCTGTTGTTGGCTGTATCAGAGGGAGAACTAGAATTCCATTATGTAATACCAAAGGATATTGCGAAGAAGTGCAATACCAAAACATTTCAAGAAGAAAGAAAAAGGCAAAACCAACCCACCAGCTTCCTATTGGCCAGCAGGCTGCATAGGACAAACATCCTGCATCTTTGGACGCTCAATCAAACACTGTGACTCCCATACCACAACAAAACCACAGAATTAACTGCCAGTTCTTTTACTAGGAATGGAGGCCCCTGAAGAGTTTCTCAGGACAGATTTCAAAAACATGAATCATAACTCAGTTATGGCATTTTGGCTCAGAAACAGACTCGCATTAAATGCAAACACTGGTGTCTGTCATGTCTAACTCCCGAGCTCCAGTGCAACTCAAACGCCTGTGCAAACAAACAAACAAATCACCATTAGGGCAGAGATGGGAGAATGGGGCTAGCCTCTGTTCTGCAAAAAATAGAAAGATGTGAAAAGCTTATACAGTGAGCGTCTTGGGTTTGCTGCAATAGAAAAGTTCATTACAATGTTACATTACAAACCAGGGGGCTTCTGGAGGCTGAGGCTGTGAAGGGGGCAGTCTGCCTCCTCTGAGTTACTTCTCTGAGTTCACAGCAAAATAAACAAGTGTTGTAGACAGAAGAGGTAAAATGGAAAGATTATCTTACTTGTAATTGCTCTGTTTACCTGATGGACGTGAGGATAGGCTTTGGGCAACTTGGTCCAGAACTGCTGCAAAGATGAGCGTTCAAACTACGGCTGGCCTCGCGGGACCGCTAAGGTTCCTGTTGCTTCAGCTGCTTCCCAGATCCCATTGGAAATCCCAAATGGCTTACGAGCCCTGAGTGTGCCTCCGCCGTCCACACCCACCTCCACTTGCGCTTGCGTTGCCTGAATGGCTCGGGTTTCTTCCACTCCTGCAGCCTCTGGGAACCCAAGCCTTGTGCAGGCAGAGGCTGCTCCTGAAACACTTCCAGATGTGCTCGTCGTGACGGGGGCAGGTTGGCTGCCTGGGGCAGACTTCCTCTCTCAGCTTTCTCTTGCAGTCTGCATGTGAAACTCCCTCCAAAACAGGGCTATTCTGGAGTAAAAGCTGCAAACCTAGGGAAGAAAAAATGTTTGGAAAGTGAATTTATACTGTCATGTGTCTAGTGTAAATTTCAAATTTCAGTCAGGTTCTTGCTGAGAATCTTTGAAATCTCCTGTATGTTGAAATGTTGCCATGGCAAATCATGTATCAGACAACCATAGTCATTTATTGAAGCTGTGATAAAGACAGAAGTTTCCAGGTGGGGTGTATTCCTACTGGAGGAGAGAGGCATCAGTCAGGGGGCAGACTTCTTAGTCGCAACACTGCCATTTTGTGGTTTTGCAGTTGATCCCCAGAACTCTAGGAATGGTGCCAGAGCTTTGCCCAGGATCATGGAACATATTCCACTAGGGCTTCTCTCTAGCTTTCATAAGGAACTCCTCGCTGGCCGCCTCCATCACAAGCAGTCGCTTCCTACATAAATACGATGCAAATCACACTGTAACTTTATATTTCCAAGACACCCTCAATAACTGCCATGGTGTGTGGCAAGCCTGTAATTCTAGCACTTTGGAGAGAGAGGCAGTGCTGGGCTAGCTCGAGCTACTTGAGACCTTCCCTCAAACAAAAACAAACAAATTTTTTTGTTTTGTTTTGTTTTTTAAAAAAACATCATCCACAATATTTGCTCCTGTATGCCCAGGCTCCGGTCGTTGCCAGGGATAGCAGACTGCAGAAGTGACACAGCTTCTGGGACAGACGCTGGTTCTGGCTCCAGACATCAGGCACCATCCCCACCAGAGAAGAAGTGTCCACTCAGGAGCGCTCTCACTGCCTGAGCTGGTAAGGGAGTCATCTTTGCTCCAGTTCGCTCAGGCTCCAGTCTGCACTGGCAAGAGTGTGGACTACAGAAGCTACACAGCTTTGGGACAGACAGAAACAAACTATCTTCTGGGACCTTGTTTCAAGCTCCAGACATCTGGGCACCTTTCCCACCAGAGGAAAGGTGGCCACCTGGGAGGGCTCTGTCTACCAGAGCGGGTGAGAGAGACATATTGTGTCCAGGGTCCCTCGAAATCTAGCCCGTGCAGGTGAGTGTACAAGCTGCAGAGGCGACACATCTTCTGGGACAGGCCCCATTTTGGGCCTGTATCTTCAGGAAAGAGGCAGATCTGAATGCCAGGCCTCTGTGTGCCTTCCCTACAAGAGGAGAGCTTCCCTGCAGAGAGTAATCTGACCACTGAGACTCAGGAGAGAGCTGGAATCCCAGGACTGCTGACAGAGGCTAACAGAATCACAGGAGGAACAAGCTCCAACCAGAGACAACTATAACAACTAACTCCACAGATTACCAGATAGTG